>NC_091006.1:22603030-22906060 GCF_041146395.1 Eulemur rufifrons
GTTGTTTCAATGTTATTATTCCATATAAGGTGATGCCAATGAAGGTTAACTCCATAAAAATTTCAGCAACATCCATGTGATTAACAAACCAACCCACACCCACTGCTACCACCCTTGTTCAAGCCACCATTGTCTCCTCTGGGCTTAATACAAGAGACTCTTAACTCATCTCACTGCTACTGTCTTTTACCTTACAAGTGATTCTCACTTCTCTATCATTTTGATCTTTATTTCCTATGCAAAATTCTATACATAGTGTTTAAATGGTTGAATCAAAAACAGGACAAATGGAAACAATCTCAGAGATCCTCTCTGCCTGTTAGAATTCTCATAGCACATTATGTATTTTCCTTATGATGCTTGTAACTTTTCATTACATTTATATTGTAGCTCCCCGCCATGTTCAGTGCTGTGAGTTTGGAAACACTCAGAGAGATGGGTCATGGGTCTGGAGACCTGGATCTAGAAGAAATGTCAAGTTTAGAGGCATCTAATTAGGAGTCATCGGCAAAGATCTGACCACTGGAGTAATAAGACTTAATAAAGTTACAAAGAAAAATTGTGCTGTAAAAAAAGTGTTAAATATCTAGGGTATCCACAAGGGAAGTGAAGATGCCACAAAAGACTATGAAAAAGTCATCAGAGTGATGGGTAAAAGAAATACAATGAGCTGAGAAATGAGTGGGAGGGAAAAAATTGCAACAGCAATTACAGGCTATTTTTTCAAGAAATCAAGTAGCAAAAGAATAGAATAGAACATGAGTACATTGCAAGGTCAAGGCCAGTTCATCAGGGTTGGTGAAGACTTTTGAGGTGATTGCGGTGGATGAGAAAGAAGCCAGCTACAAGGATGAAAGGGAAAAGAGGGTGATGGAAAAAACAAGAATAGAGAAAGGAAAATCAAAGAGAGACAAAGAAGGGGGAAGAAAGAGAGAGAGAGAGAGAGACTGACTAGGACTTAGTAACTGCTTGGACTAAGCATGGGTAAAAGCAAAAGATGATATGAGGATAGTGCCTGAGGACCAAAGGGACTGTGTATCACTAAAAAATAAGAAAAAAGAAAAAGGATAAACTAAGATAGTAGCAGAGTTCAATTTAGGACAATTAGACATCAAAGAAATCTTAATTGACTGACTGAATGAAGTCTCTCATCAGGTTTGGAATACATGACATATTCAAAGAAGATATGCACCAATTTGTCACCTTTTTTGTCTGGAGGAAAAATTAAAGGAAAATAAACTTTCAATTTAGGGTTTCAGGTAAAATATAGGATGCCCAGTTACATGTGAATTTCAACTAAGCAATGAATATTTTTAGTATGTTATATGTCATATTTAGGATATACTTACTACCAAAAAATTGTTCAATATTTATCTAAAATTCAGATGCAATATGCACTCTTTATTTTTATTTGCTAAATCTGGCAACACTATTTCAATTGGATATAGGATATTTTGAGTAACAGTAGCATCTGGAAAACAGAAAAAATGTGGCTAAAAGAAAACAGAAAATGCACTGGGACCTGACTGTGTGCATGAACTCATATAACCTTTATAGGAACAATAAAGATGAAAAAAATATCAACAATTTTTAAAAGTCTCCTTACAGCAATAAAATATGTTCACTTAAATATGAACTCATAATATAAGGCAGTAAAAGAAAGTATCTAATGGCGTGGTACAGAGATGAGACGATCAGAAGAGAGAGTAGTCAACTTCATTGAGTACAGAGAAAACAAAACTTAAACTAAGCCCTGAAGGAGACCTAAGAGGTCCTTGTAGAATTCTCATATGGAAAAGGCAGCAGAAGGAAGACGAACAGGACAGCAAAACTAAAAAGAAATGACAGCAAGAGTAACAAAGGCCAATGGATAAGGGAATACAAGCAACAAACTTTGGATGTGTATTTCTTTTGGTATTGGCAGAAAGAAAGTGTAAAGAAATAGACAGAGAGACACCATGAGCAAAGATGCTGATCTGGGGACATGCAATGCTTCATTCACTTACCCAGCAAGCCCTTTGCTATTATAAAAACTTACTGAATGCCCAGCACATGCAGGAGCCAACAGTGAGTGCCCCAGATAGGCTGAAGCAGATTATTTGTGTAAAGGGACAGTGAGAAAAAAGATTTAAAGGAAATGGGACCAAGGTGCTGAAGATCTTAACTGAGGGAAGTCTCATGAAAAGATATTCCAATCTAATTTTTAATCTTCATCTTCAAGAGAATGACCCTGCCTATACTGCATGAATTTGCTTGCAATTCTTGAAATTAGAAAGTATACTGAAGGATTTATTTTAAAACTGAAAATACCATGGCATCTTCCCCAAAGAAAAAGTGGGGTATGTAAGAGGATAAGCAAAGTGTTGACAGTCCTTGAGGCTAGACGATGTTACATGGAGCTTCACTGTACTATTCTATTTTAGTGCGTGTTTGAAATTTTCCATAATAGTTATAAAAGTAGGAACATACAATCTTCAAAGAGATTTAAAAATCAAATGATTTCTACACTTGACTTTCTCAATGGGAAAGAAATCACAAGGATGCACAAGAAGATTAACATGACTTTCCATTTCCCATGAAGACAAACATCAACTCCTAGAATCCCCCTGAAGGTACATCACATCAAACCACTTTTGCTTCCATGTCTGTGTGCCAAGCAGAATTTATGTGACTATAATAGCTCTCGGTTCCATGATTAATAGCATCTCTAGGTAATGTAATATGCAAAAAATAATGAAAGGTTCTACACTGCAGTAAGTCCTCACTTAACCTCATCAATAGGTTCTTGGAAACTGTGATTTTAAGTGAAATGACATAAAGAAACCAATTTTACTACAGGCTCATTGATATAAACAAGAATTAAGTTCCTAAGGCACATTTCTGGTCCCCCCCCAAAAATCACCAACTTCTAAATAAAGACCAACACATTTCTAATATTAAATATTGAAATAAATGTGAGCTATACATACATTTAAGAAAGATTAATGAAAAACAAGTAAGGTAATTATTTACCCATTTATTCAGCTCAGGGTCATGGGTGGCCGAAGCCTATCCCAGCAGCTCAGGGTACAAGGCAGGAACCAAACCAGGACAGGACACCATTTCCATCGTAGGGTGAACTCACACGCACACCCACACTCACTCTGGGACAATTTAGACACACCAGTGAACCTAGCACGCTCATCTTGGGGATGTGGGAGGAAACTGGAGCACCCAGAGAAAACCCATGCGGATGTGAAAAGAACATGCAAACTCCACACAGACAGCAGCCCTGACCAGGAATCAACTCTCATCAATGTTATAATAATACAACATTATTCAAAGACCTGCTCTACTTGGGTCTTCACTGGTAAAATATATGCCATTTTAAAATATAAATGAGGATGCTACTACAAATAAAAGCCTCAATGCTAAGCAGTTGATGTACTCACTTAGGTTTTTTTTCCCCCACATAGGGAAAGCCAGATTGGCAGTAATTTGAAATCTTTTCATTTATAACAGATATTTGAGCTGCAGTTGTCTGTACTGTTGTAAAATATCAGAATGAATTGGCTGTTCCTCTTGTGATTAAGATTTTAGAAAGTTGTAAGAGACCATCACTCCCATCCTAACCACCAAAGCAAGCTAGATAAGCTACAAAATTGTAGTTTTTAAGAACCCACCAGAAAGATAAGGATGCAAAGAAGCTTAAATAAACTAAATTCCAAAACGTTAGCAGTCCTTCATCTAAGGAAAGAGACCTATGGCTGCTTCATTCCTGGAAGAAAAGCAGGTGGAAGATAAATCCACTGTAGATGGACGTAGGGAGATAGAAGTCAAATCTTTAACGCATTTTTAAAGGCTGCATGTGGACTGGGGTGACAGATTAGAACCTGGAAGAATCCTAGGCACAGAGTGATCCTGTATCCACTCTCCAAACTTTCTCATGGTGTTTGGGCCAGTGCACAGGTGATACGTGAGAGGTGGGAGGTTGGAGAGGAGAACTGAGAGAAATCCCCCTTACAGACACAGAGCTGCCCATCCAGTGCAAGAAAGCCACTCTCTTAAGACTGGCAGCGCAGCTGAGAGAAAGCCCTTTTGAGGCACTCAGTCACTTCTGGAAGGGCTCAGATATCTGCCCGCCGCAGGCTGGGGGCAGGGTAGTTGGGCAAAAGAAAGACTTCTCAAGGCTCAGAGAGCTGATGTATAAAATAAGATACAGAGCATTCCATGGGACTTTCTGGGATGATGGGAATGTTCTATCTTGTTTGCATGGCAGTTACATGGGGTATACAACCATCAAAACTTACTTCAGCGAACCCTTCAGAACCATGCATTTTAAGGTATGCCTCAACTAAAAAAAAAAAAAGGGGGCTTCTAATGTGAAAAACAAATACTTACTAACTGATCCTTTCAATCAGCTCCTCAGAGGAGACTGACACTAGATTCTGAAATCTGTCCCTCTGAGAAGCTGGGAACTTGAAGTCAACAGATCGTAATGTTCATTCTTTAGATATTCATTCAGGGTGAATAAACTGTGGCTGGTCTCAAAGGTCGACAGGCACCTTCTAAAGAATTTTGTTTGCAGATTGAAGAGCTATGCCAAGTGAGAAATGTATAGGAAAATTGGCAAATGTGAGAAGAAATAAAGATGACTCCAATAATAAATGGGAAAAAAATTTAAAAACCTGCCTTTTTATCTTGAGGTATAATCTAGAGTTCTAGTATCTGTTTAAACGCTGCCAGACCCTCTTTTTTCCTGACTTTTCCCCCTGAAACACACCCCTGCCACCAGGAAGGAGAAAGCTTGTCTTCACACGAATGAAGCTGAAGGGAAAAGGCCTCCCTGGCCCTGACAGGTTTCTCGGGGCTGTGAGAGGGAGCCGCGCTGGCCTGGGGGCTGCCTGTCAGTTTTCCGGTACCTTCTCTCCTGATCTAGTTATGGCTAAAATCAAAGGAAAGAAATTAAGTCCTGATAACTATGTGTCCTAAGAGAGGTTCAGGGTAGCAGAGCCAGCATGGCCAAGCAGGGGACTCCCTCGCCCCTCAGGAGCAGGGGCTTCCAATTTCTTGGGAAACTGAGAAGGTTCCAGAGCCTGCCAAGGACTGGAGCTCTGTGTTTGAAACCAGGAAGTTTGACACGAGAACTCAATGTCTGTAAGTCCCTCTATATGGAACACTATGCTGTTTCCCTAAAGAATGGAAAGAAGGCAGATTCTACAGCTAGAAAGCCCTGAGTTCAAATCCTGGTTTTACCATATATATACCGGTGATACGGCCTTTGGAAGGTCAGTTAACTTTTCTAAGCCTGTGTTTTAGCTATAAAAGAGGTTAACATGCTACCCATAAAGTTAGTGTGAGAATTATAAACAATTAATGTAAAGAGCCTGGTAGGTGCTCAGTAAATGACAGTTATCATTGATGATAATAAATCATTTTACCTCTTTAATATTCACTGCTAAATCATTTACCTATATTGTATGTGTACATATATGTGTATATGTATGTATACACACAAAGCATACGTAAAGGTATTGATATGGACGGAAGACGAGAAATGAAGGATAGAATAAAAGTTGTCCTTCATGATCACACACACAACACACACACACATACACACACACACACACGCACAGACATATATGCTTTTTTCCCTAACTTCTTTCCCTAGAAGTGCTGAACATAGCACCTTAGCATTTCAATTAAGGCATGTGATCGATACACACGAGGAGACTGTTGCCCTGGAGTGCAGAGCACCCGTGGGAACTAAAAGGGTAAACCCTTCCATTTGCAAACACTGGAGCATCATGTACCAGAAATAGCACAGGTCTTGGAACCACCCAGACTTCAGTTCAAAGCTTCGTTCGACTAATTGATGAGTTCGTGACCTAGAGCAAAAAAGATGATTTACCTCTGGAGCTCCAGTTTCTCTCATCTACAAAACAGAGATAATTAGGCCTGATAGTTTGTGTTGATGTTTATATTTATAATACATACTAAGGTTTATAATGATGACCATGTGTGTGATACACCTGGTCTCTGGTAGAAATGGTAGCTAAGCTCTGATCATTATCACGCCTCTGTGTCCTCTCTCAGAGTCATACCAGAAGTCAACCAGAACTTTCACTTGCTTTCCATGAATCTTATGGTGACATCCTTCTGTAATTACATATCAATTATTGGAGTCTCTTCCAGGACTTGCCCAAAGACAGGGCTTAAAAATTCATTAGTTTTAAAGCCTTCCTTAATTAGTTACAAAAGTAATTAAGTTAGGAAACAATCTCTTTTTAAGTGTGGAAGTGTTTCATTAATTTTTATTGCAAATTAATTTATGTTTTATATTAATTATATTTTTTTACCTTAATAAGAATTTTAACTAAAATTCTTTAACATCTAGAAGGAAATATGTTTCCCTGTATTTTAGGCAAGTTCTTTTAAGTAACAGGCCGGCTGACTTTTTAAAAGACTGAAAATTGCACTCTTTTCTGTACGTATGTGGTAAAACATATATACCTATTCTTACACACAGACACACACTATCAAACACGGAAGAAACAGAGAGGTAAGGTTTGAGAAAAGTCAGAGAAAATTTTAACAGTGAGGGAAGAAGTCAAGAGAGCCGTAGAATAAGAAAACAAGAGAAGCAGGGTTCTGCAAGAGTTGCCCAGGAAAGATGCAAAACATCATCTGTGAAAGGGATGTTGTGGGCACTCGCTAAATAATATCTGCAGAAACGCTCTGGTCTCCTGAGAGATGGGCATTCTATCAGCACAAAGTATAATGGCTTCTGTCTTTATAATGGAAAGATTGATATTCTTTGGTAAGATTCCACATCCAGCAAAGAAGGAACACAATTGGAAGTCTGAAACAGCACTTTTTCCCATTTTTATCCAACACAAAAGTCCCCTTCCAGTGTGTGACCTTCCATGCAAAACAGCTCATTTTTAAAGCTTAGTTCCAGTCCCTTGAAGATCCTTGGTCACAAGCCATGGGAAAGGATATCATGTGACGGAGGCACAGTCCTTGCTAAGTAGCAGGGGAAACATTCTACAATCACCCTTAGTGAAGAGAACACAGCACCATTGGGTTAGTCAGAATTCTTAACTGTACTAGAAACAGAGAGGGGATACCATGCTCTCATTTTTCAACTTGTCACATTTTCCCTTGTGAAAATATTTCAAGGTTACAATTAATGGGACATCGCAGTTAAATTCCTAAGAAGGTTTTTAAAAAGCATGTTATAGAGGTAAATATTGGCTTCAGTTGTTTTGAAAAGGGCGGGGGGGGGGGGGGGGGGGAAGCTGACTAGGGCAAAGGAAAGTATTTTTTTCCATCCCTCCACTAACAATGATTATTAAATATGTGTTCATGCCAGGATTGCTAAATGGTAGGACACATCATACTGTGCATAGTACAAATAGAGTATACAATACACAGTCAGTATGCAGATGGTCTCAAATTTAAGTCACTTACCATGTCAGTAGAAACAGTTGGCAAATCCTCTGGGGCCATCATGGTGTCATTAGATATTGAGATATTAACTGTAAGCAAAAGATAATTTTTGACTATAAAAATAAAATAGAAACAACCTAAATGCATAATTAGGTATCTAAAAATGCAATTCTAGGCATTAAAAATGTCTCAAATAACAACATAAGGGCACAATGAATTTTTAATTATTACAAATGTGTTTACCTTTCACCTAGATAAAATAATCAAAGATTTGGATACATTTGTTGTGCTCTAATCTGATAAGAAACAATGGAAAATATTTAAGGAGACAGTATTGAAATTTGTTTCAGGCTTCAACAAAACAAAACAAAACAAAATAAAACTTCCCCGTTTCTAAAAGGCACTCAATATATTTTGTCTAGTGGAAGAAATGACTGCTATTAATTAAGTTGATCACTAGCTTCATGTAAAATCTCACAAATTGGAACTTTACTATATTAATTAAGAATTAACTAATTTGTAACTTTTGGAAATTTAGACTGTGTATGAGGAAGCATATCTTTGTAAAATATGTGAAAACAAAAAAATTACTAAATAATATAAATATAATACTCATAAATATTTAATCCATTTTAAAAACTATTTTTCATATAATTTGGTATCATTTATAAATTAAAGATGTCAATTGCAGAAGAATCTAATTTATTTGTTAAACAAACCCTCCTCTTAGAAATGTTTCATTAATTTTTTTATTTTATGGGTCTGAAAATTAAAACAGTATTTAAAAAATATTCTATAATTAAAACATAGATAAGCCCTTTTCCTATTATGCAAAGCTTTATGTATTAGAAGATAAACAGTTACTCAGAGAATATCCCTACTTTATAGAAATATTGTGCAATAACACATACCAGGTTTTTGACTTCGAGGATCATATAATTCACTTAAGATCTGAATTGCTAACTACTGTTTGGTCCCCATTCCCTTCCCTCCAAGACCCTAGCCTGTCTTTTTAGTTTGCCATGTTTCAGGCCCTGCCTACATCAATCTTTAAAGTGAAACACACAAATTTATTTGAGGGCTGCAATTTAGAATGTGAGATCCATGAGGGAAGAACAGAAGAAGCAGGTCTTGTTCCCTGCTTTTCCATAGCCATAAAGGCCAGTTCCTATTAGTCTGGCCCTTAACTAATAGGAATTCAAAAATACTTGTTTTCTGTCAATAAAGGAGGTTAGGAAAGACAGTATTTTTCATCATTAAAGATGAATGAGAGCAGATGAAGAAAAAAACAAAACAAAATTCCTTCTCCTACCCAGCCCTGCTAATCACCAAGATCAGGATGATTTGTGTGGCTGCAGAATTCAAGGTGGAACAGTGCTCCCCAATGTTAGATGATGTGACTCTCACCTGTGATCTGAAATGTCTGATCTGTCTGAGCTTTTGGAGAAACACAGCGTACGTGAAATCACAGGCACTACCTAAATGGAGTCTGGGAAGCTGCTCTTTCTGAGCTAGATTCTTTAACGCAATTTTATGAGCTTTCTATTACAAGAGATGGAAGGTCCTTTTGCAACACACTGTTCTGCATAAAAACAATGGGTAAGCAGTGAGGGGGACAGACATTCAAGGCTTTTCCTTTTGAAAGGAATGATGGATAACAAAGGCCAGGTGTGTACTAAAACAGATTCCAGTTTGAACTTTCAGTAACTGCTCTCAAATTTTGGATTCACATCAATTCTGCCCATTTAAATTCCTTTCAGCTTTTCAGTTTTGTTTTTTTTTTTTTCCTGAGACAAGCTATTAAAGCACATTGGCTCTCAAAATCCCAAAAGATCAGTACCAAAAGGACAGTAAAAAGTATATAATACATTCTCTACTTATTTTAATAAGCAGCTTGCTTCAGATGAAAGACTTCAAAATAAATGTATTAAAAAAGCACTTTCATAAATACATATTGGCAGGGTACGATAGAAGCCATAAATAAGATTAAAAGTAAATTTCTTTAGACTCGCAGAAGAGAAAATGATCGATTCCAATTTGGGAGCTTGGTCTACAAGAGCCACTGGTCGCCACTTGGATCCAGGTGCAAATATTTTGGCAACAAACTACAAAATGATCCATTTCTATGGAATCTGCAATAAGCTTAATCAGGATTCTGGAAAGGTCAAACAGAAAAGCCAAAACACACTACACTCTGTCTTCACCATTTACTTAGTGTCATGGCTCGTGAAGCAAAGAAACTCTTCGCCCTAGGAAACTGGCTAATTTAGATTTAGCCAATTATCACTGGGACAATCTCTGTCCCCTACTGGGTTTCAAGGAGTTTCCACAGGTTAATTTTCACTTGAATTTTCACTTCTTGTCCCTCTTTCCTATGTATCAAATTTTAGCTAATCCTCTGGGATAGGGGAAATGAATGTTGTCAGTAAGAAACATTTAAAAATGCGTCTGTGACTTTTCCATCTTACGCTGGCTTTTCCTTCTTTACGGTTAATGAGAGATCTAGAGAAAGAACAAGAGAGGATCAAATATGGCTACAGCCGTGGGAGCTATGAGCGGAAAAGGGAGGTGACATCCACGTGTCACTGTTGGAACACCTCTCCCATAGGGACTCTCAATTGCACCATTGAAGGTTGTCCCTCTTTATCTTCAAGTGACGTGGCACCAGGAACCAACCCACGGCTCCTAGTGGTAACAAGAACTTAGCACTAGGATACATACAAGGTCGCTTGAGACCATGAGGTCAAGCATCAGCAACAATTGGCCACCGAGGGCAGATCTGCCTGCTTTAATGTGTCACCACATCACAATGTAGAGAAGGGAGTATTAGGAGAATTGGGCTTGAATTCTGGCTCCAGCACCTTCTGAGCACAGGACCCTCCACTCCTTCACCACCTAATCTTGAGGAAATTACTCCTCTCGACCACAGGTCCCTCATTTGTGAAACTGGTTTTGAAACCATTCACCTGACAATGTTACTGTGCAGATTACATCACAATCCAGGCAAAATTGTTGGCACAGTGCCCAGGACTGGGAAAGACCTAAATAAATGGTGGCTAAGGTTCCTACTGGCTCTATGACCTGGAGAAAGCAGAACTTGCCCCTAGGATGAACGTCAGCTGCCCCTCAAAGTTTTTGTGATGATTAAATATACATATATTGTGCTATTAAAATATAGTCTATTAAAGTCTCCTAGTAAAATGTCTTGCATTAGGATGGTGCTTAATAAATATTAGCATAACCTGAAACTGTATTCTCAATATAGCTTCTTAGGGTTACAATGATGTGGACTCTGATTAACCTGATGTGAACAACAGAAACTTTAAGACTATTCTCCATGATAATGAAACTTTAATGTTTTATTCCATTCTATTGAAGCACCATCTTGAGGAAAGTGAGTAGCTAGAAAACAGATACAGGATAAAACTGAATAAGCTTCTTGCTACACAGTCACAAGAGATTTATTTAAGGGTACTGGATGACTTGAGCACACTAGTGTCTCTTGATAAAGTCAAATATTTATGCTTTTAATTCCTAGGTCAATAAAAGGGCAAAAGATGGCTTTTGCAGGGATGATATAGTGACTTAGGAAAACTAAGGGAGAAGATTTCCCAGAATTACCTGACAGTATCTCAGCCTTGAGTCTTAAAACAGACACAATTTATAGCAAGTTTTTCTTTGCTTTTTGTGATTATTATCCTTTTAGTTTTCCCAAGTCTGTTCACCAAGCTTATTGCTTGAGATTTTCACTGTGACCGGGCAAGTTCAAATCATACACTATTCAACCCACAATCTTCACACGTTCACCTGCGGTGCTGTGCTGGAAGTTAAAAGGCTGAGCTACTGCAGCAATATTAACATGGATATGTTTGTCAGCCACTGTTTTTCACAAAAACTTCTCTTCCATACACACCCATCATTACATTTTGGATGCGTTACAGACATTCTGAGGAAACTTTTCCAAATCTGTGTTTTATGCAAACCCAAACCTAGAGAATTTTCCAGGTCTGGTAATAATCTAAATGCATTGCTTCCCCTTTTCTGATTCCTGCAAGCATGCAGAAACTGCTAAAACATAGGTTAGGATGGTAAAAGGAAACTAAAATGATGGGTCTATCTCAAAAGACATGGTAAAACATCAACCATGTGGGTAAAGGATTCTCACAAATGCAAGCCTGAGTAATGCTACACCAGAAGAACCGGCACCTCCTTGTTGTACGATTAGTCTATGATTTAAATCTCTTTTGTAAAGAGGGAATGGCACACAATAAAAATAAAATTGCATATAATATGATATAGTTCATGGAAGATAAATTAGGATGATCTTTTATTTCCTAAAGTTTCTTTTAATTGGCCTTCTAATTATGAAATGTATATTGACTTTAGTATGGGACCACAGCAGACACAATCCAGAAGTTCTTTTCAACGGTTATAACATATCGATGCATAGTATTTATTAATAGAGAAATTATATAGAAAGAAATGTTATTGAAATTCCACTCTAGTGAAAATGATTTTGGAGCATTTAGAAGCCTCCATATGCCATGAATGAAATAAAGGTATGGAAATGGAAGTTATGGCTACTTCCAACCACTTGGCTTGATCTTACAGTTTCACACCAGGGGAAAGACCACCTTTTACTTAGACGTACTATACATAGACTGTGATACACTTGGTGCCTGAGAAAGGCTTTACTTATCTTACTCATGCATCCATTATTAAGCATGAAACAGTCAACGATGAATCAATAAAATATATCCCTCTGTTAACAATATGGAATATACCCCCTTGAGGCTACTTTTCTTACTTGTATAATTTATCACTTTTATCAAGGCTTCTTTCTCTTCTGGATATAAAACCAACACCTGGTTAGAAAATTTACTTTGACTCTTTCCAAAACAGTAGTGTGCCCTTGGGTGTATAGTCACTGCAACTTTTACACATAGACAAATGAGCAGTGGTACTAAAGTAGAAAATTATTTTTAAAGTCTAATGAAAATCTGACTTCAAAAAATAACACAATTTTAAAAACAATACATCTTATAAAAAGCAATATATGTAAGAGTGTGTGTGTGTGTGTGTGTGTGTGTCTGTGTGTATTCTATTTCATTGCAAGTAGCACAATTCTTGAAAAGTGATGAAATAGACCCTTAGTAAATTTTTGGTGATGAACAAGAAAGAAGGAAAAAAAGGCAGGGGAGAAAAGAGAAGGCAAGAGGAAGGTAGAATGTCCACGTCTTGTTCCCTATGTACAAAATTCTAGCATTTATGCTTTTGACTGAATTAAATATATTCCTCATAGAAGAACTGAACATCTTACTTCTAGGACTTTAAAGCCTTTCTGTATGACTTCGTATAGCATATAACACTTTGGTAGTCTTAAGATTCAGTGGGACAGGATTAAATATTTTAACTAAGACGCACTGAACCCTTTAATTTTTTTTCTATAAATACAGTTTCAACAGAAGCCCCAGTTGCCTAATGGATAAGGCATTGGCCTCCTACCTAAATACAGTTTCAATGTTTCACACTTATCCATGGCAGGATACTGGTTGTTAATTTTGAGGGAGGAGGTAGGCTTACAGGAGAAGACCAGATAGTATCTTCCCCTAGGAAAATTTCTGGCATAATTAAATGTTTGAACCCCTTTAAAGAATACAATTAAAAGATTAAAAAGACTGGGGCATCTCTTGTAAGGCAGCGAGAAATGTGAAAAAGAACAAATTTTTACTCATTGTCCATTAGGTGCCAAACAATTTCATATATACTATCTCCTTTAATCTTTATAGTAACCTCTAAGAGCAGGCACAATTACTTACTCAATTGACAGATTATGAAACAAAGAGATTAAGTAATTAGCCTAGTTCAGGGTCACATTGCTAGTTAGTAGCAGAGCTGAAATTCAAAAGCAGTTTCCTTTATTCCAAAGCACATATTGCTTACGCTCCACCACATTAACAGTTTCTAAGTTGGATGATGGTGATGAAAGGAGACACTGTGTATTGTCACTCAGTTGGATACTTTTCAGTTTTCACTTTTGGCTTCTGAACTAAAATGATCTTCTTTCTTACATGCCTATGCTATGTAACCATGAGGGTACAGTGGGAAACGGGACATCTCTTTCCTCTACATTCATTAATATCTGTCCCATTTCTACTGAAAAGAAATTTTAGCTCAGAAACATTCGTGTATGCCATGTATCCACTTGTATATACATGTCAAACTTTCTGGCTAATTTTTATACTAGCACTTGCAACTGAGCTTCCTTATTTCTTCAGTAAACTTCTGTATATGACTTGGGTTACCAAGCAATAGTTGGGAGTTCAAGGAAGGGAGAAAAAGGTACATTTAGAAAAGAAAAATCACAAAGAGATGAGGCTCCCTAGAAGCAAGTGAGAACAAGAAAGAACAGAAAGAGAAGAAGAGGCAGAGTTGCCTTCACAAAGCACATACGCACACAAGAAGCCAAAATATACTGTGGCCATCAAGAGCGGTTTTCTTAGTGTGCAGATGGAGTCATGATCCTGTAAACTGTTTCCATTCCTATAAAATCATTTCTCAGTTTGCAGGATCATGACTCCATCTGCACAGTTGCTGGTTCATTGTTACATATTGTCCCAGTGTTGAAAAACAAGTCATCTGCCAGTTTAAATATTATTGACTCATTGATTGAATTCTTTTACAAAGAGTGCATGTTGGGATGAAAGGCCAGTCTTTTGTTGTTTTTAGAATACTTATTTGAGCTGTACATGCAACTGCATTATTCTCTCACTATCAATTTGCAGTTTTCTGTCAAGACGTATAAATTTATGGTGGATCTATGTAGTTTGCTACAAAAAAATTACTAAGGTTATGGAGAAATACACAATCGTTAATCT
Organism: Eulemur rufifrons; assembly: GCF_041146395.1. Classification (NCBI taxonomy): domain Eukaryota; kingdom Metazoa; phylum Chordata; class Mammalia; order Primates; family Lemuridae; genus Eulemur; species Eulemur rufifrons. The sequence goes on from NC_091006.1 coordinate 22,617,340, forward strand.
TACGGGGTTTTGTTAAACATGAAATTGTCATGAAAATGCAAATATCCATTTGCCTTTTCTCCAAACCACAAATAGATTTCATCTCCATAAACTTAAATAATCCTTCATTTCCGTGTACACATCTTTCGTGAGTGACAATCATCTGGACAACCAGATATAAGCAGTGCAGCCAACAGTCTTACTGTAGAATGGGCCCACTGCCCAACAACATATGCTTAGAAGGAAGGATGATGAAGATGGACAAGTTTGTTTGCACTATCACTCACACTTAAAGGCTAAGTACCAATCCTAAATTTTAATGGATAATAACAGCATTAATAGTGGCAGCTAATAGTTGATTACTTATTAACTATTAGAAACTGTCCTGAGTATCTTACCTGCAATAGCTTTTTTTCCCTCCAAAACAATTCTATTATAGGTACTATTACTAACCTTATTTTACAGATAAGAAAGGTGAGGCTAAGCTACCTTGGAAAAGGAACTACCTTGGAAAAGTCACACATTTGGCCTGAGCCTTTCTGACTTCAAAGCCCTGCTTCACGGCTTTGCTAATGTCACCTAGGGGTAGCAGGAATTGTCGGAATCCTTCTAAGAGAGCTCCTTAGTCATTCAGAACTGACTTTTTACATAACCTGGGGAAAAAAGGACAAAGGAAAAGCTAACACCACTTATGCCTACGCTAGCCCTGCAAGTGTAAAATTGGTTCAATCCTCAATATCACTTTTTCGGCAAAACAAAGATCCTTCTTGGAGGGAAAACTACATGGAAAATCTTCGATGCATTTTTTATAGTTTGAACACATTCAGGTATGTCTTCCTTGGTTTCATATCACCTTCTCTGCCAGCATCCACTTAATAAAACAGTGAAGGTAAGTTTCCATTAGCCTCAGGGGAGTGTGGGGCTGACACTAGGTATGTCTCCTTCCCATGTGACAGTGTGACGGGTGTGCTGACGAAGCCCTCATCTGTCTTTTTGAATACCTCAAACCTCAGAAGAGCTGAGTGGTATTTTTTTTTCCTTTAGAAAATCTTGGTGTATGATTGTTCAAACTTGCCTAATAAGTCAGCTTACAGATTTTTTCATATACATGTATACAGATATAAATAAATAAAAATTAAAATTCAAAAGCCCATAATTAAATATGCCTGTGAAGCCAATATTTTGAATATCTGGACTTCCCTGGAAGTCCAGGCTATATACTTACAGGGGGTTTTACCTCTCTTCTTGCCTAACAAGGGCCATATAGTTGTGTAATGGTAACGTCTGTGTTCCTTTAAGGAGCATATTTAATTTTTTCTAGTGAGAATATATATCATGTATTGAGTGCCTATTTTTTTCAAAGCATTTTTAAAAATTTATGTAATATTTTAAATCAGTATACATCTGAATACTAGGGTTTTATAACGATATGTCATTCATGTTCATCTGAATCCTTAAATTTCTACTTTGTATCTCTTTCTGCATTGATTTTTAAGCATGGGTTTCATTTTCATGTGTGTTGATGCACCTTAAATAAGACAGAAAGAATCTATTCATGCAAAGCCCAACAATGCCCTATCTTTTAATCAGTGTTACTGAGTGATCCATCCTACGGGAGGTAGAGCTCTCTTTTCTCCCAGCACTAAAGATGCATATATATCAGTCTTCTAAGACTTCTCCCAAAGTGTCAGAGAAGAATGAGTGGCACCAGCAAAATACCCGGCAGTAATCTGACACAGCCTCCCACAGGCATTAAAGTTCTTCATTGTATCTTACTGCTTTTTAAAATTCATAGCATTTTACATTCTAGCCTGTAATATAACCGTGCGTGTTTTACTATAAACATCAATAGGTTTTTCCACAGGCTTTACAAGTAAAAGGAGATACTGCATGAATATGCCCCATATTTATGCCTCAGCCTCAGAACACTACTATACTTCTGGTGCTAAAAGGCCTTAGTCAAAAAGCGTGGATGGTGTAGCAAGTTTTGTTTTAACATATTAACTGCCATGTGAGTTGTATTTAACTCATGCTAGTTTTGAGCCCGGGGCCTCACGAAGCATATGTAACTCACATGTCTCTACCTTGGAAGCCACGTGAACTATTTTTCAAGTTGCATATAACTCATGCACAGAAAACAATAAAAAATAACAAATTTTTCATTACATTAGAAAGGATCATTTTGTTTTCGAACTTTTTATTCTATTTTCGTAATAAAACGTCATGGCCCCAAGGAAAAAAATTTTTTCTCTAGTGTGATAGTCCACGTGTTAAGGGACATCGATCTATAGCTAATTGCATAATTCTAGTCACTAGTACTGCCAACATTTAATTGTCTGACACAAATGTCTATCCATTTTCCTACTAGAGCAGATCTAAAACAACTTTCCTCAAAGTAAATCCTTTTTTCAAATGCCTTCCATATTATACAGTGGTGATGAATTACTCCAAGAAACATTCCAAAGACCAAATTGAACATTTTATTTGTGAAAAATTTCTGATGTCAACTCATGTTTGGCAAGATAGATGTTAAAGTACTAAGATATATAGAATCACATTGCTTACTCAGAAGTTATTTTTACTTTTATGTCTTTCCTGACTCTAGAATATAAATCTACTCCTAGAACATAACATTCCTTCTTTTGTTTCTTCTTTTCCTTTCCTTTCTTTTCTTATTTACATTGCCTAGTAGAGATAAACTATAAGGCTCTACTTTACCACTAGGCAATTCCAATCTGAATTTCCTTTTTTGTAAGTTCATGCTTCAAATTATATGAAGTGAACTGGGAACTTCTTTGTTTCTCCTATAAGCTTAAAATATCTCTTAGGAGTTTACTTAAAGGAAGAGATCCCTATAGCAATAAGGAAGTAGCAGCAGACTAGGTCTGTTCCGTCTTTATATCTGTTAATATATGTATCTGGGTTTCCTCACTTATTAGATCACAAAAAATGTGCACATTAATTCCTTGCAAATAATGCAGTTTGAGTTAATTTCACAATATTGAGCTGGCTTTGTTCACATTCCAGAGCTCTTGGTTTCACTTCCTGATTGAATCACACAGCTAAGCTACCTCCGACTTCAAATGAGACTTCAAATTCAGCAGCATAGCTTCTCAGAGAACACAAAAGAAGACCCATTCCTGAGGATCATGACAGCAATTTGGAAATTTGCAAGCATGGAGCCTACGCCTTCCTCCAAAGACAGGGCCAGCGCAGACAGTAAAGCACAACGCCCTCACCTGGGTCAGGCGGCACACAGGCACAGGAAAAGTGAGTATTGTAGCCCACTTTGAAGTTGGAGTTGATGGGGTAGTAATCTGCTAGCTTGATCATCTTCTTGAAAGCATCGTAGATAAAGATGAAGCTAATCAAGGAAGAGAAGCCCTCTTCCGTGAAACGAGTGAAGTACTGAACCAAGAAGCTGGCATCAGTGGCTACTAAAATGAGACACAGGAAGGCTGACCACAGGCCAATCCAAAGGCGAAACTCCAAATAGTCAAAATTATTGTCTCTGGAAAGAAGAAAGAATGGTGTTTAGACTCCTCCTCTGTGACACATAAAGAACAATATAAAACTACCTCATGTCTACAGAATGATTGCTAAAAATACACCATCACTTTTAGCCACTCGATATAAAACTCGATTCTATCTAGAAAGTACTAACTTTAAGAGATTTGGTCTAGTGACATAACTGAAGTAAAAATAGAAGTTTGAGAGAAGCACATCGAAAGTAGTCGTATCATTTATATGTAAATAACTCATTGTTTTTCTCATTCAAACAATATGGTCTCTGCCTTCATGGAGTTTGTAGAGTAAATAATTCGAAAGCCTAATACAGGTAGTTAGTATGCATTCGATAAATATGAGCTTTACTGGTTAATGAAGACACTGAGATCAATATATTCTCTGTCCCTAAGTCATTGTAGTCTACTGAGGGAAACGAATTGATAAACATAATGACACTATAAAACACTAAGTGACAGTGTTACAGAAGAAGGAGTAACTCATTCTGGCTGGGGGGACAGACAGCATTGCAGAAAATACTCAAGGTATTTAAGGATAAGTGGGAACTTTCCAGAAAGATCAGGGACAGTCAGGCCAGGAAGAGGCAAGAGTAGTTAAAAAAGCATGTGGCACGAGATGGCGCCTTTATGCTCACCGTGGACAGAGTGCCACCAACGTGAAAAGATGAGATTAGGAATGTAGGCTATTATCAGAGCAAGAAAGGCCGTCTTGGCACGCCAGACCTTACCACTTCTCATGAAGTTTGCCCACAGATCTTATACCATGATGCTGAAGTTGAGTGTGAAGCATTTTGTGACCACCTTTGTCTGTCTGTGTTTAACCTACATCAGACTTAGGAACAGGCCACCTCCATCTGACAAGGCTATTGCCTTTAGACACACCTTCCCATTTCTTACAACTGAGTTAATTCAAGAGATTCACAACTATGAAAAGATAGGTTAAGTGTCAACATTTTACCATTCCATGCTGATTCTTTTAAAAATATGTGGAGAGTGCTTTACAGTGATTTTTAACTCATAATTTATTTGTAATGAAAAGGCAAATAGCATTTCTTGCATGAGAAGAAGAAATAAGTTAAGGATTATGCATGTTTGAAGCTCTACAGTCTTGCTTTTAGACAGTGAGTTTCTGATCACTGCTAGAAATATATTTTTATAATTTTCCAAAAGCATCATCTCTCCACCTCTACCATCACCAGCCCCATCTGGGCCACCAGTTAGGTCTCAGCCTGGTAAGAACCTCTTCACTGATATCTCTGCCTGCCCTGCTTAAAGCCATTTTCCACACCACAGCCAAAACAGTATTTTTAAGTGTAAATCAGATACCCAGCATAAAACATTTTCAGTACCTGCCCACTGTCCTTAGAGTAAAATTCAAATTTTCTTGCTAGATGAATGAATCCATGCCTGTAGCTGAAGACTTGACTAAGACAGTTACTGTCTTTGGCTTATGGACTATCACATGTAACCAGGACATGACTGGTCCCGTGATAGCTGAAAATTGTAGCATAGCAGAATTAAAAGTTCCTTAGGTACTGTGATGGTTAATTTTGTGTCAACTTGACTGGACTACAAGGTGACCAGCTATTTGATCAAACATTATTCTGGGTGTTTCTTTAAACATATTTTTGGAGGGACTAACACTTAAATTGGGGGGGCTTTGAATAAAGCAGGTCACCCTCAATAACATGGGTAGGTCTTATCCAATCAGCTGAAAGCCTGAAAAGAACAAAATAGATTGGCCTCCCCCAGGGCAAGAGAATTTTCTGGCATTCTGCCTTCGAACTTCTGCAACATCAGCTCTTCCTGACTCTATAGCAGATGGCCTTTGGACTCAAATTGGTGCACTGGCTCTCCTTCGTCTCTGGTCTGGCAGCCTGCTCTGTGGGTTTTGGAGTTGCCAGCCTCTATAATTGCATGAGCCAATTATACACACACACACACACACACACACACACACACCCTTTATTGGTTCTGTTTCTCTGGAGAATACTGACAAATAGATATACCAATTTGTCAAATATGCCTCATTTTATAGATGAGGACACTAAGACCAATGGAAGTTAAGTCATTTATCCAATGTCAAGTTTTAACAGCAGAGGTGGGCCAGAAACCAAATCTCTCAATTCTAGAATGGTCTTTTTAAAAATTATAATCATGGTTCCCCTATCCACTTTGTATTTAGCTCAAGATAAGGTCGGCATTAAAGTTATTGTCCTTTGTTTCCCTCTTCTCATCAAATCACACAAACTGGAATACATTGCCAAAGCAGGACATTATTAACACTGGGGTAGAAAGTAATTGTCTACAGATTTTCTGGAATCTTTCTGAAGACAGCTTTGGCATTCCTTTCCAGTTCCCTTTAAGCCTGGAATCCCACTGTTTAATCTTAAGCCTGTCTTCGAAAGGTAAGTATACTATAGAAAAAAACTGAATTCTAATTTGAGATAATTTACATTTATCAAACAACGAGTGAGTGTCACAATAAGAGCTCAGCAACATAGTTTTATTACTTCTGAGCTAACACACTTTTTTCTTAAAATAAAAGTTCTCAACAATTACCTAGTTTTGCTTCCCTAGAAAGTTGAAAGTTAGGGCAATCTTGATTTGTTCTAAAAATGCTAGCAGTTGTTTACAGAATTGATGTTTACAAGATAGGATGAGTAACAAATCCATTAACTAGCTAATGGTTAAGAACACCATCAGTTTGGATACAAAGGAAAAAATGCACGTATAAACTTAAATCTTAGAACCTAAACAATATGCCAAATTAGCTGCTCTAAAAGACTTAAATATTCCTAGAGAGTTCAATAAGAATGACCCAAGTCAAGTCAATAAAACCTATGGCACTTCATTAGGAAAGTGGTATGTTTAGAGAACCAAGAAGAAAGAGGAATAAAAGATGGGAAACTTAAACAAGTTGAGCATCAGCAATGACTAATAAAATAGTACTATTACATCCAAAAAGTCCCCTTGGTGCCAAGTTTAAATAGCAATTAAGTTATAAAAAGCAACAGGAAATGATATTAGAGACCAAAGAAGAAATTGTGGTAAATTAGAAGGAGAAAATGGATTTACATCTTTATGTTACCATTCAGTATGCCTAGATATTTTGAGTTATAGCTTCTGAGTAGCATAAAACCAAGGATACAGAGAAACTGAAGAAGTCACATCTGAAACATACTACAGAAATTAATGTGCATCCACTGACAGATATATATATAAACTCCCTAACTAAGGGAATAAATCCAGCAATATAATGGAAGAAAATAATAATTTGAAGGTCTAAATAGTTCAAAGAATATAGGAAAGAAATTACTGAATGACCAAATGATAATAATAGAAGCCAAAATCCAACTTTAATTGTGAAGTTTTTATATGGCTTAGAGCACATTGCTAAAACTTCTTTGAGATTCCTCACTCAAGGAAAAAAAAAAAAAAGGAATCTAATTCTCTATTATTGGGATACAAAGTATAAAAACAATACAAAAGAGATTGCAGAATGTAGGTAATAAAACTACAAGTGTCTTTTGGAAAATTATGAGCTATTTTCTTCATTCTATTACTAATTTTAAGAGGTGACAGCATATAATTCATATCCCTTTATGATTCTCCCTTTTACAAGGCAAATATTAAAACCTCAGACATAAATCTATGGATTATGTGGAGTTACTGTTTGAGTCCATTGAACTTACGAAAAAGAAGATTTACCTAATTCTCCAAAAATGTTAAAATATATTGCAGGAAATCTGGGCAAGACAAAATAAAATGGTGTCTTAACTGAAGGACCTCTGAGATCCCTTAGTATGCTAAAGTATAAAGTGAATTACCAAGAGGGGGATATCATATATGCACTTTCCATATTTAACTAGGATCACAGATTTTTTTTTTTCATGAGACATCTAATGGAACTAATAATAGATGAAACACACTTTAGGAAATAGTGATCTACACAAATATTCCGCATCTAGACAAAATATCACTGCTGCTGTAACACAAACAAATGATATAGCATTGTGAATAAAATGATGGTTAGCACATATTACTCAGTGATGTAAAATTTAAAGCATGGTTTCTCACATGTTTCTTGTTGCTTTACAACTGTTTTCAAACAAATCCATTGGAACTACGTTATGCTACCAATTACGATGAAACAAAAGAGAAAGTGAGAGAAGAACTTGTCGAGTGAAAATAAATAATTTCTGCCCCACAATTATTTAAAGCAAACTAGGATGCAAACACTTTCTGTAGATTAAGGTTCTGATCACATTTCATCCAATAAATCTTTCTGCAAAGGTTGTGCATGTTTGTTCCTGTTTATAGGACATTCTTGTCTAATCTTTCCACAAAGGCTTTCTTGTGTCACACAATGTTTTCTTAAACATATAAAAGCTGTTTGACTCTTTCTATAAACTGACACGAGTAAAATTCTTTCCAAAGTTCTTCTGACAATTACGATTGGAGGAGGGATTTGTAATAACGATTTGCAGAAAACTCATAACATTATTTAAAATTTGGAACTTAAAATTCTCAGAAGACTCTTGCTGATGTGCTGAACCCAGTTTTTAAAGAATTGGTTTTAAATCCTCATTCCCTCCTCTATCTTATGATCATTTTTGACAACATGGAGAGTTTCAAAGGCTATATATGAGTCCTTGAGTTTGTGAGATACTATGTAGGTAGTGACAACTCTAAAATTAAAATCCTAAAAATGTATAATAATATAAGAATATGGAAATTCCAACAAGGGGTATTAGCAAGCCATATGAAATTCTGCAATCTACCTAAGGATTGAGTTCTGCCAGTAAAGGCAATTCTCTCTTAGAGGTAGCAAGTACATTAAAAAGAGGCCAAAATACTCAACTGGATTTTGAATCTATTTGTGTGCCAATGTGGCCACTTGGATAATTCACTTAACTCAATTTTCCCCTTCTTAAAATGACCCATCAATTTCTAAAAGAAAATATTACTATCATAATTGTCATGCTCATTAGCAATGTCTAGTGCTTCCTTAAGGGGCTTGGGCTCTGGAGTCAGAAAGCAGGAATTCAAATCACAGCCCTACCAATGACTGTGGACGTCACGTTCAGCAATTTACTTATTCCACACCTGTACCTGTTTGCTCGTCTGTAAAACAGGATGTGGTCCCTACCTCCTAGGATGACTACACGAATCCAGTGAGTTGGTACATGTAAAGTGCTTAGGATAATGCCTGGTGCACGATCAGCACTCAGTAAGTGCTCGTGATGATTCAGGTGAGTCTGAAAGCCATCTTAGGTAAGAACTTTCACTAATGAACCATGTGACCTTATGCAAGTCATTTAATTTCTCTAGCACTTCAGTAAAGATCCTGGCAGGAAATAGAAGTCACTCTCAAACAAGATTCTGAGGAAAACTTCAATAAAGGGGCTACTCACACAAGTGTCAGCAACAAAGAATGACGAGGCGCTCAGGGCCAGCAAGCGCAGGAAGCCATTGCTAACTCCAGGCATGAAAAGGCCAAGGAAGAAACCGTGACCAGAGCCTGGTGAGGGCTGGAGCCACGGTAAAGGAACCTGACAAGGCCTGCAGTCCAGAGAGACAGTGAGGTGGGACAGCTAGACACACTCCGACCACTCTCTCTCTCTGCCTGTCCTGCTGGTGCAGACTGTTAGCCAAACTCAACAGGAAGCCAGAGGGCAAAGGCGCCCGGGTGTTGTTGTCCATAACTGGGGAGGGAACAAGCAGAACACACAACCCATGGGCCTCCACAGAATCAAAAGTAAAAGGCGTGCTAGACTACTTAACTCCTAAGGCCCTTTCAACTTCCAAATCTTAACATTCCAGTAATCCAATTCGTGGATCTCCCTAATTACTATTCCATGTTCTACCTAGACTGTGAATGTTCTACAATCAAACCATTCTAATTTATAATTAAACATGTGCATACGTACTTGCTGAAATTAAACAGAAGCCTCTCAAAAACTAGGACAGGTCCGGTGCTGCTCAAAATAGTGAGTGGTTGACCAGCAAAAAGGCAAAAGATGGCTCCCGAGACAGCGGTGCCCAAAAAACTCTCCAACACGCCCTAAAAGTAAGAAAATAGAGGTGATAAATCAAACACATCCTTTTTCCTTCCCATTTGTGATGTCACTAGGGAAATCAATCCATACAAATATGTTATGTTAGGGTCTTAGCAAAATATCAAGAATGAAGAACAAGACTCTAACCAATATGAATATCATCACCATTTATTTCATCTTGCATACAACTTAGTCATTTTTTTCCCTACTCCAAAGGTTAGATTCCTCCAAAGAACTCTAATGACTGTAATGACCAGTGTACAGAAGGCAAAAGGTGGCTCTGATCCTCACTAAAACTATTAATTGCCACTTCTATCCATAAAATCATATTCTATAATCCCACCAAATGGGTAGAAGTGACTTGGTACTTTTGGTGGCATTTTCCTCTTTGTGGTTACCTTTGTTTTAGCCTGATTTCACCTTGCATACTAGGCACTTACAAGCAGCTATATTTTAATCACAAAAGCTATTTTTTTTCTAGAGAAATGCTTTCAAAGTAGAGAGAAGAGCAAAGGGGCCCAAAGGAGTGATTTGCCCTCCATTCTGCAATTTCTAAGACATTAATTTCTTTAAAAAACTCCTATTACATATTCATTGTCCAATGTAAACTTATATAAGAGCTTCAATTAACTATATCTAAAGAAAATAAATGTGCAAGGGATATGAATAGCTAGACTTCTGTGGCCACATTTGCTTTTAGTTATATCTCTGGAAATCAACTCATTATTTTCCTTTCAACATAACAAGAAAAGTAACACATGTCATCAAGCATCACTGACTTATAAAATTATCCTTTCTTAATTGCATCATTCAGGACTGAGGCTTTCAATTACAACAAACTAGCCTGTTTCCTATATTTGTCACTATTTCAGACTTTAGTTAGAAAAGCACAAGTACATTTGCAGGAATGTCTTTTTGTAAACCTAAAATAATATTTTATCAAGGGATGATTTTTAAATGTGAAAAGATAACAAAGACCTTTTATTCATACATGAAGCTATAAATGTGGACATTAAAACTTGAAAAATTAAACATTTTCAAAGGCCAGGTACAGTGGCTCATGCCCGTAATCCCAGCAGTTTGAGAGGCCAGGGCAGGAGGATTGCTTGAGGCCAAGAGTTTGAGACCAGCCTGAACAACACAGGGAGACCTCATCTCAACAAAAAAAGTTTAAAAAAAAAAAAAATTAATTGAGTGTGGTGGCCCAAGAGTTTGAGGCTACAGTGATCTATGGTCATGACACTGCACTCCAGCCTGGGTGACAGAGCAAGATCCTGTCTCAAAAATAAATAAATAAATAAAATTTCAAATGAATAAATAAATAAAATCTATAGCTTTAAAGGACACAATAATATATTTAGTGGTAAATTAATGTAAACAGTGGAGCAAAATTATATGATCTCTGTAACTTTATGTGTATACTAAAATAAAATGGTATAGGAAGATTTGCCTTTACAACTAAATGACGAATCATCTGTTCTTAGAAGTATGACTTATGTCACATGAAACAAGCCTTTTACTCTAAACCACTCCCCGACTGGAACAGAGTGGATTTCTAGGGAATCTAAAGTGCTCCTCCGTCAACCCCTGTGCCCCCAACTCCCAAGTTAACCATCCACATGTCAGCCTCACTAAACCACCTCTTTCCACTCTCCCACAGTTCTCCAGAGACTTTTCATCCACAAATCATTTTTAGAGAAAATATAATATGCATGAAATTATGAAGAAATTGGTTTTTGAAAATCAACATTCAAAATTTAAAAACATACCAAGTTCTACTCAAAAGCCATCCTGAGAGACCCTACTGCAATGATTACTCAACGTATTTTTCACACTTCTCCAGAGCCAGCAACGTGCTCCTTAGAATGACATTAGCAAGAGGACATCTTCCTCTCTCAAGGAGACAGTTCGATTCAGAAAACAGATAAAAATTCTTTAGAGCAGCACTTGGAGTTGGGGTGGGGATGGACAAAAAACAAGGTTGACAATTAAGTAGCAAGACTGGCTTCTCTCATGGCAAGTAAACACACTCTTGAACGATCTAAAACAACAACTGTCCGTGGAAAAGTCTAGGTTTGAAATCTGGTAAGAGGATCTTGTAAGGAACCCCACCTTACATGGATGTCATCCCAGTGCATGGCTGAAGGGTGCCATCTGATTATAGCTATTCCATATATAGACTACCCAGCTCATTCTTCCGCATAGGGACAGAAATCAGAGTAACAAGCAAGGCTTGCAGAACCAAGATGCATTTATGCAGAGAAGACAGAAAGGGATTCCCCTGTGGCCAATATACAGTACTTGTCTTGATCTCTTACATTTAGACATTGAGATTCAGGAAGGTTAAATGATACGAACAAATTCACATCACTGTGGCACAGCAAGTCTTTGGCATGTGTACATCGTACCACACCTCACCTTTGAAAAGGGTGAAGGTGCACCTAAGGCTGAGATTTTCTTAAACACTCAGTTTTTCACTACCTGAGCATAGACAGTGGGATTTCTATGTCTTTATAATTTATCCTTCTTTTTTTATGACTTATATTATTGTAGGTACAACAGGAAATGTAGGGTTTTGAGTGCTCCCTGTGGCAGGACAAGCTCCATGCTGGGTACATGTGAGAGGGAAAGATACACCCCATCATTCTTTATCAAGCACAGAGCAAGGCCTATGTCTCATCACGACTGTGGACCAGGACACAGCAGTGACTGGCTGTGAGGGAGAACATGAAGGAGAAGAGGAGGAATAGGAGATTTAGCATTCTTCGCTTAAGTTGACATAACTAGTAATCTCTCCAAGGGCAAGAACAGGGCCTTCCAAGGGCATCGTGCTTCCCTTTCTCCCACCATCCTACCCACCATACCTCCATGCGCTCTGCAGGCAGTTAGCAACTGCTGAAGGAACCAAGGAGAAATGCTCAAATGACACCCCAGGTTCTACTTATCAAAGGTCAATGGCCATCATTGCTCATTCAGTAAAGATACCAAACAATTTCTTCCAGAAAACGACTGTGATTTATGTGAAAAAAAAAAAAAAATACAAAAAAAAACCACAATGGTTAAAAGGCAGATTATTTTTATTTCAGCACTTGATCCTCTGGTAAGTACTGCAGTTTCCATTCTGTTGCTGACAATTTTGAAACAGAGACAGGTGATTTATTATACACAATGCACTGGAAACTTGCTTAAACTTAGAGATGCTTCCAGCGTTTCTGAGAAAAGAACTATTTTGACATGTTCTTCTTCACAATACAGAAATTTTTAAAGTAATCTCCTGCAGTGAGTAACTCTAGTTTAACTGTAACTGGAGTTTAAAGCCATTTATAAGATGAACTATCAGAAACCTCTTTTCTGATTTATTATATTCAGCGTTCACTGATATAAAAAAGGAAAACAACGTGTGGATGTGTGTATTTTTAAAAGCCATAACTCACAAAGACACTTCTGCACTCGATTTCTCAGGGGAACAAACTCCCTAACAATTTAGGAGAGTTCAGACAGCTGAGCTCTGAGGTGGGGTATGCACGTTAGGTCAGATAATGTATGTAAAATGCTTAGCATAGTCTGTGATTGAGAAAATCTTTTTGATACGTAGTAACCACACACTTAATGTACTTAATTAAGTACAAGACAAGGAGGCTGGACTAGATGATCTCTCGGATCTCTTCCTAGTGGCCAACCCAAAGAGCATGTCTTGGCGTCGGGGACATCTGAGTTTAAATCTCAGCTCTACCAGTTACCAATTAGGTAACCTTTCTAAATCCTAATTCTCTCTTCCATAAAATCACTAGCTACCTCACAGGATAATTACTTGAATTAAATGAAACAATAATATACAAAGAGCTAAGGGGTTAGCCTCGCACGAAGCAAAGACACAACCTAAGGTGTCCCTCGCTTGGGTGCTTCTCCCCTCCTTCTTCCCAGCCTGTCTCTATTATCTCTCTTTCCTGCAAGAGAGGAAGGAGTGGGAGAGAAAGTCAAAAGGATCGACTCTTATAGACATTGACCTAGGCAAAGAATTTATGAAGAAGACCCCAAAAGCAATCACAGCAACAACAAAAATAAACAAATGGGACCTGGTCTCCATTTTTTTAAAACAGCCAAGAAAATTAGGACAAGTCCCAGAATAGTAAGATCAAGCATAAAAGAAATCAGACCATAGGAGCAAGATTCCAAAGAAATTAAAATTCAATCATTATTTATAATACCAGTATTTTATATCTGAGCTACTTGGGACAAGGGCTGCCAGGGCCACCATTTCCTATGATGGCTAATACAAAGCAAGCACATTCAAGATGATAAAACATTGAAAATTAAAAATTTCTGGTGGCAACGTTGACTTCATTGCAATTTGGTATCTTCATGTAACACTAAAGAATGACTTTTGTTGTTTCATTTCCTTTTTATTGAAGACTTTATTATTTGGATTAATAATTGCAATGCTGTTTAGGGAGGCTGAGTGACAATAACAGAAGGGGAAAAAATGGCTAAGAAGAAAAGTGGCACAACTGCCCAAGAAAACAAAAGATTTACTATTTTTTTGACAATTTGCAAACCAGTAAAACATGGAAAATAATATATTTTGGTGACGTTAAATGACAAAGCATTAATCAACATTACTGTTATATTTCAGGCTTTAAAAAATTTATTTGTAACAATAAAAAGAAATTTTAGCCCATGTTGGTGGTGATTTATATGAACTGTGCAGAATGTTAAATAATAAAATTAAGTTTTTTCTAGGTAAGACTTTGAAGGTTAGCCAAGAAAAATGAGGCAGCCTAATGCCATTGGAAATAGGCAGTCAGATCTGAGTTACCTGCATGAATCTGATGACTGGTCACCAGCATAAGCCAAGACATACATGCAAAAGAAATAAGTGCAGAAATGATGCAAGTATCTAAATCAAATTTGGGTCACATAAGAATTACCGGGGAAGCTTTTCTTTTTTTCTTTTTGATTCTTTATCTCCACCTTGAAGAATTAAATCAGGATCTCTAAAGATGAAGCCCAGGGAATGGAGATTCTCATGTGGCCTGAATTTGAGGTGCATTCATTCAAGGAACCTCCTCTTTTTCTTCAAAATAACATTAACGATTGGTTGTACATCTATCACTGGGGAAGAAGACTGAGTATACAACCCCCATTTTTTATTTCACCTGTGTAGCTACAAGCTATAAATCAGCGATTTCTGTCCTGACAGATTACAGCTACCAAATCCTTATTGCCATCTACTCTGCCTGAAGTGCTTTGTCGTCATAAGCAGGATTTCTGTTTACGCTGCCCAGTGGGAACTGGAAAAAAGGAAAGACTTGAAAGACAATTATCTCCCTGCTTGATGAAAAGTAGAAGCCAAAACCCTTACCAAAAGAGCTCCAGCTCCAAGTGTAATAGACTGGGTGGGGCAAGACATGGAGGAGTTTGTAATAATTTTTTGTTTGAAGAGCTGTACGTATCTAGATCATTTGAAACATCAGGTCAGTATAAACTTACACAAAAATCAATTCCAGATGGATAAAAAATTTAAATGAAAACATAAAAGAACTAAAATATGTGGGTAAATATTTTTCTAATCTTGGGGTAAGGAAAGCCTCTCTAAATATATCATGAAAATAAGAAACTATAAAAATTTGAAGATTTTGACTATATAAAAATGTAAATCTGTACAGCAAAAGAAATCATAAATAAGGTTAAAAGACATATGGTAGCTCTAGGAAAAATATATTTTCTTATATTTCTCACAAGCAAAGAGAAAATATCCTTATTACATATAAAGAGTTTTTACAAGTCAATGAGAAAAAAACCAGATTTCCTCAAAGGAAAATACACTAAGGACACAAGTATAAAGAAGTTTAGATAGTAAAAATGTGAAAGATATTCACCCTCACCAAAAAAAAAAAAAAAAATCAAAGAACTTTGAATTGAACAAGAATCAGCCATAATTTTCCAACCCACAGAATGACAAAAATGAGGATATAGGACAAAATTCTGTTTTTGCAAGGGTGTGGGCAAGTGGGCTTCTTGTCCATTACTGGTAGAAGTATAAACTGGTATAACCTTTATGGAGAGTAGTTTGAAACAAATATCAACAAATAAAATAGCATATCCTTCAATCATTCTGCTAGGATGAATGAGATACTCACAAAGAATGAAAATATAATTAATCACTATAGTATTGTTTATAAAAGAGAGAACTGGAAAAAATCCAAAGTCCACTAAGAGGGTGTCTATTAATTATAGCACATGCATCATGTGTATAAATAGATTTAATAATTAAAATGATGTTAAAGATTCATATTGAAGTGGAAATACTAGTGTTATGAAACAGCATGTATATGATCTCATTTATGTAAAATTCCATACATCAATTTTCTGTGTACACATGAATGGCAAAATATATTGAAAGATGTTTATGAAAATGTTAATAATGATTATTTCTGGGTGATGGGCTTAAGGGAAAAATTACTTTCTAGAAAATTTTTTTGGATTATTGGAATTTTCTACAATACACAATTATATCTTATTTTAAAAATAATTTCAAACTAAGTGCAAAATAATTTAGAACTTAGAATCATTTGGGAGCCCCCCCAACTCTGCTGAAATCACTATCACTTTCTGATCAAGAAAATAGAGTTGACAGAGGTCTTTCAAGTAAAAAACCAACCAAATGCAAATTACTTAACTTCCATCAAACAGATTTAATTCAGAACTTGTACATGAAGTTAACCACATTATTTAAAGTTAAATTTCCTTCCTGGAAGAAAGAATAGCCAATAAACTTTAGCAGCAACTAAACAATGCAGAATCCTTACTTTGTAACTAAATAGGCTTAGTTATTTTTGCCTACCAAAATAACCAAATTGGATCATTCCAACAGACTATCTCTACCTAAATTTTTAAAACTGGAATATGTTTCTGGTGTAGATTAATATGTCACCCTATATTTCCACTTCAAGGAGGAAATGCATTTTGGTGCCAAAGGGCAACACTCAGGTAAACTGAAATTATTGTACAGTTCTCAGTATAGTAAAGCAATTATCAATTTACTCTAATCTTGCTGTTATCAGTTACACATAAGCTTTGAAAAGAAGTGTCTATATTATGAAGGAATATCATATGTGAATAAGAAATGATACATTTCCAGCTTAAGCAGATTGATTAAATATTCTCAGCACAGCAGTATGTTAAAATAAAGTCTTAAATTTGGAGATGCAAGTTATAAATGTTCCTTATTATGAGACAAGTTCTCTTAAAATGAGCTCTGTTAGGCTCCATAAATATCACAAAATTCACAGAATTCTAAAAATCTTACTGTATTCTTTCGCTAAAAGGTTTGGGAAAATAGGATTATATTTACTCCTGGAAAAAAATTAAAATTACTTTCTTCACTCAGTCTTCACTCTAGACTGTGCTTAGTCATTCAAAATCAAGAATGTAGACTTAAATTAAAATACTTTTCTGTATTCCATAAAGCTAAGAAGAATAATTTTTAAATAACTCAAGACTTGATATAAAGTATCAAAAAGTATTTCCTTATAGCAGTATCTTTCCCATAGACTAAGCAATCCATAAATATTTGTTGATTTAGTTTGATGTCAAGGTTCCATTCTGATAGTTCTTTGAATGAAAAACCCGTAACAGTGATAAATTCTGGTGAAATATATTTATACATTGACATTTAAAAATTTAATTAGGCCGGGCGCAGTGGCTCACGCCTGTAATCCTAGCACTCTGGGAGGCCGAGGCAGGAGGATTGTTTGAGCTCAGGAGTTCAAGACCAGCCTGAGCAAGAGCGAGACCCCGCCTCTACTATAAAAAAAAAAAAAAAAAGAAATTATATGGACAGCTAAAAATATATATAGAAAAAATTAGCCGGGCATGGTGGCGCATGCCTGTAGTCCCAGCTACTCAGGAGGCTGAGGCAGGAGGATCACTTGAGCCCAGGAGTTTGAGGTTGCTGTGAGCTAGGCTGAAGCCATGGCACTCTAGCCTGGGCAACAGAGCGAGACTCTGACTCAAAAAAAAAAAAAAAAAAAAAAAAAAATTAATTAGAAGTATATACATGAATAAACCAGCATACTTGTTTAACAATCAAGAATGTAAATGCAGCTGGTCCTCTCTATCAGGGCCTCCTGCATCTGCAGATTGAACCAACTGCAGATCGAAAATATTGAGGGACAAAAACAATAAAAAATAACATTGTAACAATTAAAAAATACAAATTAGAAACACAGTATAACAAAAAAAACACAAGTATTTACATAGCATTTACATTGTGTTACATATTATAAGTAATCTAGAGATTATTTATACAGAAGAATGTGTGTAGGTTATACACAAATACTACACCATTTTATATAAGGGTGCATATTGAACATTTGTGGATTTTGCTATCTACAGGGGGTAGGAGAGGTCCTGAAACCAATCCCCCACTAATATCGAGGGATGACTCCACAGTACAGTGAGTTGGCATGCGTGGTTACAGAGAGTTTAGGTGCTAAAGGGACATATTTTAAGGATTGTGAGACTGAAAAGCCTTTGTTTACTTGACAATATGGCAAGGAGACCAGAGCATTATGGTGGGACTTATAAAAAGGATAATAAGAGTGTTGCACAATTCCCAGACTTCAGAGTTTACGCTCTAGTCCTTCATTGCTGAGCTCGAAGAACAGGAAATAGTCACAAGTCAGGGTTGGATACTAGAAGACAGTAAGGTTGACTCTTGGCAAAGTGTTTCAATTGCTCCTTTGAAGCCCAAGCTAAATTTTAATTGCCCATACATAACAAGAAATCCATGAATACCCACTCTGTGAGCCCCTGAGTCCTCTTGGAGCTGCCTGGTGGCCAAAATGTGTATGCCAAATTGGGGGATTCATGCAATCATCTATTTTGGAATTATAATTTGATTATACTTGGAGCCATCATAGCCTCATGTGTTTTATTTTGAACATAGTTTCATGGGAAATGATCTTTATGGCTCTTAAGATCATCTGTTTCCAATGAGATATATATGTATATATGTATAATTATATATGTTTACATATGTGTGTATAGATATATATATTTCAGCTCTAAAATAGATGCTTAAATGTAAATGTCTTCCAGCAGGCAAGACCTCCTGAACAGAAGCTGGCAGAAGAGTTTGCTTAGACAACAGCCGTGCAGTGACTCATCTGTGTTTTCACAACATGTTTCTACCCAGCACCCATGTCTATTTGTAGCCTGACAATAAAGGCCCTATGTGAACCATCTCTGAGCTGTCTGCCTTTAAAAGCAAGGACACTGTTCTCAGTTGACTCATTTAAGCTGTCTGTGCTTTTGAGAATAACCCACTGCCACATTTATGAAGGCATGTGATACAACTGCAGATTATTTCAGGCTTTGGCAATGCTTTTCTGCTTAGCCTTGGTCTAGTGTTTAGACGACCAAGTGAAGCCAGAGGACTTCACCCCCTAAATAAGCCCACTGCACACCACTACTGTTATCTCTTGAGGGCGCTGAAAAGGACTGTTTTCACCAACATCCACTGTAACTGGGATTCAAAATTAGAATTCTAACCTATTTTGCTCACCTGTTTTTATCCCCAACATTTTATCCCTGGTGCTTAAAACAGTGCTGAACACACAGTAGACACTCCATGAACACTTGGAAAGGGAATGAAACCACCTCTGACATAGACCTGGGCTTTAGTACCAAATCCATGAAATATTTTCTTGTCCTGATACCAACTCAAGAAGACTTCTCCTACCAGAAAATCAAAATTTTTGTATGGTAAAGTACATAGTCCTTCAGGCATGAGATACTCTCCTACCTATTAAACCACCTTACTCCTTAGTCCTTAAATTGAGATAAAACTATTTGTTGAATTTCAGTTCAACAAACATATATCAACAGTCATTAATTTCCCATCCCTCTTTTTCATTGCTTCTGCCACCCACTGTGATTTCCAGAAGTACCAAATTATTGTAGTCTAGGAAGAAGACTTCATTAACACATTTTTTTTTTTTTAAGGAAAAAGGCTTTACAAGGGAGAGAAAAACAGGGGAGAGAAAGTATTTTCATTTGCAGAAACCTTTAAAACAATGCATTCACAATTTCAGTGAAATTATTAATGGAGGTCTTGAAATCTATTCATACAATAATCAGATTATGTCTGGAAAATACCCTCATAAGTTTAAAGTCAACTTCTAGGAGTGAAAACCAGCAAATGGTCATTTTAGCTGACTACTTAATACCCTGAAACATCGAAAGCATTTAAGTCTTTAGAACCCAGAAAATAGATAATTAATTCCCACAAGGCCTTTCCCAGGACATATAACACAGAGGAGAAAAAGAGCTGTTAACTACCTAGGTTACATATGTTACACAATGGAGTCCTCTACTTTCCCAAAAACTCACTCAGATAGAAGTGAATTCCCCTAGGAAGGGCCAAAGCGGACTTGAACAGACTTCTTCCCTAGTCTCAGATGTAGTATTCTAAAGCTAAGTCTTAAGAGGGTGCAAAGGATTGTAATTCAATTCAAAAAGGCAATAAACTAATACACAGGAAGTGTGTTTATGTCCCTATCTCAATGAGAAGAATGTCCATCAAAAAAAGTTTAAAACTTACCTGCACAAGAAAGTCTCTATACATTCTGACACACAGAAGACAGTTTTGTTCTTATGCCCCTTTCAAAAACACAGCTTGCTTTAATTGTCCTAACATGGGGTTGCCTGTATTACCTTCCTCTAGCTGGCCGCAGGGCTTTCTTCTCTGCTTGTTTTTTGAATGATCTGCTTTAGTTATCACTATGCTGTCATTTAGACGGAGAATGGCTGCCCAGCTTGGATACAGATCAGATTTTATAAAAATTCTGTTACTGACATCACCGTTACAATTTAGTTGATTCATTCTTGTCTTACGAACTGAGGAAGTACTGAGAAAAGACTCTCTTTGTGTACTTCATTGGTGTGTCCTACCAGGCTTGCTTTCTACAGCCTGTGCTGCAGGTCTCTCACTGGTCACAGAGAGACATGTGTTCTTTGCCCAGCACGATGTTAATTTAATAAAGATTAACCAATTGCCAATAGTTCTAAATCACCAGATGTCACTAAGAATTTGAATTTCCAGCCTCTCTTCAAAAATCAGAAAATGAATACTGGGTACACATTCACGTGAGAACAAATTATGCTGAGTGGCAGCTGCCTCTTCCTGATGGTGCAGGAGCTCTTAGAAGTCATCACAGTCCCCACGCTGTGAGGAAGCCCAAGCTAGCCATGGGGAAAAGTCACGTGGAGAGTCCCAGGGCCCTGCTATTCCAGACATCCCGGCTTAGGCACCAACATTGAGTAAAGAAGCTGTTGCACAACTTCAGCCTCTGTGGCCATCTGATGGCAAGTGCATGAAGGACCAAAAAGAGAACCACTCAGCTGAGCCCATCAGCCACCAAAACCAGGAAAGAGAGTAATAAAATGCTTATTTCCAAGTTTTGAGGTGACATGCTGCGCAGCAATATTATCTATTAAAAAAGAAAAGTGCACTTAACAAACTAAAATACAATTGCATAAACTGATCTCTGATTTTTAATTGGGTCAACATACATGTTACAGTCGCCATCTTATTTTTGTATTTAGGCAAAAATCTAGAACATGAATGTACCCAGGAAAGAAAACAGAAGTGGAAGAAAAGCAATCCTTTGGAATCAGCTGCAGTTTTTTTAAAAAAAAAAAAGTTAGCTGGTAGCACTTATGAATGTCACATAGGTTAAACAATAATAAGTAGTAAAGTGGGAGCACAGAATTTGAAAAGGGCTTGAATCTGGTTCTTTTCATAGGAATAATCAGCTTCATTCACTACTCTGTATTCATCACCTCGCATAATACCTATTTATTTTAATGACTGGATCAACTAAAAGTAGTTTTGTACATATTTTTCTGATTGGTTGAGGGAATCTAAAACATCTTTTATATCACTAAAACTTTAGCTATTACTGTTGCCATAGGAAAGCAAATACTATCTGCAAAGTAACCAACAAATTGTGGTTACAATTAATTGTACAAAATAAGTTAAGCCAGAGTCCTTACAGCTTAATGAGAATCAGGTCTAGGTGTGGAAGAAACAATTCTCGGCATATATTCATTAACGCCAAATTGTAACAGGAGACATGCAAGTCCAATCTTGAGCAAATCACTCAATTGTTTGATGACGCTATTTGCTCACATGTAAAATTAAGATAATCATACGTTCCTGAAAAAAGCGTAATCATACAGTTTAACAGAATATGGTCCGTATATTCAAGGTAGTAGAAGATCTAAACCTTGTGCACTACACAAAATTAAAGCAGCTGATATGCTTTTGCTCAAATAGAATTGTATATCCTCATTTCCTTCCCTTCTTTTCCCCACTTGTGACTCAAGCCAGATTTCATCGAGCTATTTTTGTAATTACTAAAATGCTGGAAATACAGCAGCAGGCCAGAAGCAAAGTAAAATGCAGCATCCAGCAAAAGAAAGAAAATCACGCTGAGTAACTGAAAGGCCATCTGCTCCGAGCTGAGCTGCAGGGGTGAGGAAGGCAATCTGGGCTGTACTATTTGTGTCCACCCCAAAACCATACCCACCTGCATGTTTTCGGTGGCATCCCCAAGCAGTCCTCCAAAAGTGATGGCGTTAGTTACAGTTGCCAGATAAATGAAGAGAATTGCCGAAAGAGCCTGAATATTTAGAGCATCATAAAAATCACTGGCAAAAAATGGTGCTTTCCTCTTTATGTCCTTGATTAGTCCACCACAGAACCTGGACAGGGAGAAGGCAAACATGACCAAATGGGAAAGAATTTATATTTAAAATGCTTGACTCAATGGCAAGATACTACTTAACTTCTTAAAATGAAACCAGAAAATTGTGAAGGAGTAAATTTTCTTTTTTTTCTCTCTCTCTTTTGGTTACCAAATTAGGTGCCACATTCCCTAAAGACCAGTCAGTTGGTCTTTAGGTGACAGTGAACTGTGCAGATAAATTAAAATCTGTCATCTCCTAAAGAAAAACATCCAAATACGTAAGCAGGTCTTACAAGGCTCTTTACAATCGTGCTAGGGTGTCCTTTCGACCCTCATCCGTTCATTCATTCTTTCATCCCACAAATGCTTACGGAGCACCACAAATGCTTACGGAGCACCACAAATGCTTATGCCCACACTCTGGCACTATTCTGGGTGTGAGGATGTCACAGTGACAAACACAGGCCAAAGTTCCCCTCCTTCATAGAGTTTACTTTGGGGGCAGAAGTGAGGGGTGGGCAATGAACAAGATGAACAAGCAAAATGCATAAAATTAAATGGGGAAGAGGGTTATGCAATACTGGAGAAGAGGTGGTAGAAAAATTTTCGACAGGGTGGCCAGAACAAGCCTCTGAGAAGGTGACCCTGGGGTAAGGACCTGCAGGAACTAAGGGAGGAAGGCATGCAAGTGTGCAGGTGTGTAAGCGTTGGCAGGTCAGCTGAGTGACTTACACATCAGTCCACTCACCCTCCCAACCAGACCTCACACCCCAGCCTTCCACATGCCGCGGCTTCTGCCTAGAATGTCCTCTTCCAAAGCTCAACAGTTCTCTGAAGTCTTGACCCTGCACTCATGTTCATATTTCCTCTCTGAGCTATCACACTGTATCAGGATTGTCTGTCTGTCTGTCTGTCTGGGCATCCACCAGGCAGTGCCTTGCTTTGGTTTGCTTAGTATATTCAGGGCTGTGCATGGTACCGGGCCTACCGCAGACACTCAATGCACTTAGCAAAGGTGAAATATGGAAGAAGAAATACAGTATGATTAAATGAAAAAATTAAATCCCAGAACTCATATCTGTAGAAAAGGAAAAGGCTATTTCTAATGGAAATAGTTTACAAAGAACCATTCAAAAAAGTGGGGGGAAAGGAGGGACTGTTTCATGTTCTCTATTCTTTAAGAATAAAAGGGAAATAATTTCCTGTCAATTTGGGAGAAAAGCCCAAGTGGGTCATCACGAAAAGGAAATAACTTCATTTCATTCAGATTCAATTGCATATTAAAATGACATACCTTTTTGTTTTCAAAAACCCTGTTTCTAAAAAGCTATATCTTTACAAAATGAGTATCCCACTTAAAATTTTACTTAACCCAAAATAAAATGAAAATCCTAATAGCGGAGAAGGAGGAATGATCGTGAAATTAGCTGAAGCACCTGGGAAACCTGAATTCCCATCTGCCCAACAGTGACCTGTGACTTGTTCCTTTCTGAAACATGTCACTCACTTTTGAGTAAACACACAGAAGAGATGGAATTATGAAAGCCAAGAGGGGAGGGCTGGCGCATTCGTCAGTGCTCCTGCCATCGCTCTGGGCCTCACTCTGACGTCCCCTCGGCCATCCCCCTGCAGTGGCGCTGGCCCGAGTCCTGTCCACACCCAGCACCCCGTGCCACAGGCCCCTCCCAGCCCACCTCCGCCAGCACTCCCCTCGAATTCCACCATTCTCTGTGAGGGCCCCTCTGATCACACCATCTAAAATCAGGATACCACTCTCCCATCCCCAAAATCCCGATTTCTGCCTTAATTTTCCTCCTCAAACCATCCCCACATTTGCTTTATTTGCTTATTGTGCATCTCCCACCATTCCCGTAAGGGCAGTGGGTTTTGTTTCGTTCATGGCTATATCCCCAGCGCCTGTGCCAAACAGGTACAAATGGACAAACCGGTGAACAAACTGCTGATAGAAAGCTGAGGGGGAATTCAGATCTAAGGACAGCCTCGTCACCAGCGCCAAAAGGATCTGTCGGTTACCGTCCCGTTCGCTGCAACTCCTCGCAGTCCCCGTGGCCGCCTCCTCCGTGGCCTCCGTCGTGGGGCGTGTCCCCGTTCATCTGCACGTTCTCTCCACCCGAGTACATGTTCTTCCTAAGAAGACAACACAGCCCGAGAGCTATTAGTTTATTTGCTTTATTGGCTTCTTAGCTGTATCATGCCCTGGCTAATGGAAAGACAGAGTGAAATGGAGTAAGGTCATTATTTCCTCCTGCTATCCTAAGAGATAATTCTGGACGTGTTGTACAACAGAACCGAGATAAATGATGAGTCGGAAAGTTCAATGAACTGTGTATCTTAAGAGGGAAACTTTTTCACCTGGGAAATAACAGGTTTCCAGACAATGGTTTTTCCTTAACTATCTCACCCTGTTTCCTAACCTCATAAATCTAAAAGGACTCATCTTCAGCAAACTGATCTTTCCACATGTATAGGGAGTCCCCAAAACATCCCCAAAGAATGTCTGTGATTATCTTCCCATGTCATAATCCAAGATCTCTAATTTATAACAGAATAACTGAAGAACATCACAATGTATGACATTTGTTGTATAGTGTCAAGGAAAGGTGAAATCAAGGCACATAAGTAATTCATTTGACAAAATACATCGAGCTAAATGAGAACCTGAAAATATTGGAGCAATAGCCCAACTTGACTTTCTTCAACACAACGTCCTTTTCAGGGGCACCCCAGCAACTGAAAAGTCTCAACTACCCGATAATTTACCTTTTGTCAGACGATGGAAGACTCTTAGGAGGCTCTATCCTGATCGCTGGATCCCACTCCCCAGGTGGAAGGACAATGACTTCATCTAGGAACTCATCAATTCCAGCAATCAGGTCGTGCCTGTCTTTTGCTTTATAAGCAATGTCATGGAACACCTAGAGGATAGGAGAGGTGCTGATCAACAAGAGAACTCTCCATAACCCTCACACCATGTGAAGCCTGAAGAATGTACTCCAAAGTCCACAGTGATATTACCATAACCAGGCTTCCTTATCCCTATTATTCGGCCTGCCCAAAATGTCGGTATTCAGATTATCATCTCAAAGAATAGAGTTAGAGGCATGAGGAGACAGCTATGCTTTTTATGTGTTCTTTCCTATCAATACTGTAAAGCAACATTGCCTTCCAGCCCCCCTGGTGTGCGCCACTCCTGACACAGCTGCTGTGCAAGCCAGATGGAAACGGTTTGGAGAAACATACTGAAGAGTTATTCCCTAAGATAAAAACTCCTGAGACAGTAAGTTGCTGATAATTCAAGAAGGAAAAGTTCAAGCTGAGTGTTAAGATCAGGTTGAGACCCAAACACTGCAATTTTCAAAAACACAATGTGAGATATTAAAAAAGAAAAATGTGAGTTGTATTGGCAGCACATAAAGCAAAGGGACCTAAATAGGTGATCGTCTGTCTTTTAGCAAGGCAATAATGGAACCATGTAAGGCATCAAATGCTTCACATCTTTTATACAGATCTCCAAAGAAGGAGGTTCCAAAATGTACACCGTGCTTTTTGTCAACCGTTCCTTTCTTCTAACTGAGCTGATGATCTAAATGTTCTTTACACATAACCTAAGTTTTTCATATTTCATAAGTCAAATTCTTCAGTCTTCAGAAGGGAAGACGGCCCCTGTTCAACACCCTTACCTATTCTCAAAGATTACTACTAAGTCTCTTCTCCTGGAAAGAATTATTTAAAGCTATTAAGTAACATTTAGCAGTCTAAGGATGGGCAGTTGAGGGGAGGGTGATACGAAATGCCAGCAGACACAGCCATCCTCAACCTCATTTTCTCTTGCTGTCTCCCACTGCAGAGGCTGAAAAGTCAGCGATTTCCCAGCCAACTCTGCAGATAAAGATTAACAGTTGCAACCAATGACATAAGAAAAAGCTATTTAAGAAAGCTTTAGAATATCTGCTAAAAGAGACAGATACAGCTAGCATTACCCCATCCTTCTTCCTACCTTGAATGCAGATGAGATGACTGGAAGTGATTGTAGGCAATGCTGTTTGACCGTATTGACAGGAAAAAACATGCCATCTTAAGACCATAAGGCAAGAGCCTTAGCTCTTGATCTGTTATTAAACAGTTAAGTTAAATCAACCCCAACAACTATCAACCTCCAAACTTCCTATTACATGAGAAAAACAAATCCCCCATTGTTTAATTCACTACACGTCTATCACTTGCAGCCTAAAGCATTCCTAGTTGATACATCTTAGGAGGAAGGATTTTAAAGAGAGAGAAAGAAATTCAAAAAAATACAAAAATAAATAAATTAAACCACTGAGATGAGGGAAATAAATGTTCCCTTGAGGCGAAAAAACAGCATAGCCATGCTTCAATGTTCTCAGCCCCAGAATAAAGTAACCACTTGAAAAACACCAGACGGAATTTCTATAACTAAGGAGAAAAGTACCCTATTCTCCAGTTTACACATGGAAAAGCTGAAAAATAAAGCTATGAAGCAAAAGCAAAACATTTGGGAAAATAGCAAATTGCAATAGAAATACACAGAAGCAGAAATTAATGGTCCCGTATTCTAACAGTATTTCTCCTCCTATGGGACTAGTCTAGAGTTGTATCATGTCTAAAATGCACACAACAACATTCTAGCTGTCTTGAGAGTGAGGTCATAATTCCAATGTACCTGCACTAGACACTCTGCTGTAATGGTTGCTAATGCATTTTAGATGTGTCCCACTCTTTCTCACAAAATAAGTGAACAGAAAAGCATAAACCTAAGAAAAATGCACTACCCAATTTACAGTGCATTATTTTATAGAACCCAGCATTTCTGTAACAATGTAGTATATGTACATTTGAATTCCCAGAATTAATACATCAAACATTATAGAGACAAAGTTTAAGCTAATACAATGACCTTGAACTTTTTAAAGAGTATTTAACATGTATGTCAGTTTTAAGAACTGAAAATGTTTAGAAAAAGAAAGGAAAACATGTTTTATTCCAGCACGGAGTTTAGAATCCAAAACCAAATGTATGCCTGACTTTTTGAAAACGGTATAGGAGTCAGCTCATTTGCCATAATGACTATCCCTCATGTTATCAGGAAGGCTGGTGACTACATAATTCTGATTGAATAAATTTTGATGACCGATCCACAGCATGAAAACAATCCAAGTAGGACATTCACAGAACCCCATCCTCCTGATTCCCTACCTCGTCGGACATCAAGGTGGCAATGGCTCTGCCAATCTCATGGTAGGACTTGGCCTTCCCCTTAGGACCTAAGAGAATGAACAAGAACCTAATGGAAAAGGAAAGAAGCAAAGGCTATAACACACATTTCATCAAAGTCAATGCACATAAAGCTGAGAAACATTTATCTTAGTTCATAAAAAGGTTAGGTATAGAATTCATCCTGAAAATAAAGGTAATATTCTTGATCATATGAAGGATACTCTTTCACGCTATTGTGAAACACAAATCGCTGTTCAGTTTATTTGGAGGCAAAGGAGAATTTAGCACTGAAACCTGAGAAGCTTCTTCACTAAGCAGGAAGTATTCATTTTATGCACTTTATGAGTCATTCAATCTTTCTTTTTTAAACTTTTTTCTCTCTCCATTTCTACCGACTTTCAGAATCTTTGGAGCAAACCCATTAAGCACAATAACTAGAAAGACTTAGCACATCTTCACATTTCTCCAGCTTTCCCTCACTCGATATGGGCAGTGACAAATGATCCTCTCCATACTTTTAAGAAAGGTTTTCACCCAGAAGTGACTGGGAGTCAGCAAAAAACAAATGCTCTAGAAGTAAGCCACATGCTGACAGCCACAGGAAGGAAAGTGAAATACAAGAGAAATTCAAAATAAAGGATCATCCACGGGCAGTGAAAATTCTTCTGTGGGTGTCCTCATTTTCGTTTCTAAACATTTTTTTCTCCACAATGCACAAAGTATTGCTCCACAGAAAACAGGTTCTGAAACATGCAATAATGAACTTATCCCCACTTAGTTTCACCTCTTATCGAGTTGGAAGGAATCCTCCACTGATCACAAGGGCAAAGATGCACATCTCCACTGGGGAGGAGGGAACCCGGTAAGTAAATGAGTATGGAACAACATCCAAAAGGTGACACTAGATAAATCCCTGCCTTGACATTGGTCATTTCTTACCTAAGGGGGAGATAATGAGGACAATAAAAATGATATCATACGCTTGCACAGCTTCTCAAAGCCTGCAAACCATTTCATATTCATCACCGTATTCAAATTTCCATTCAACCCTTTGCAATAAGGACAGGTGTCCTATTCCCACTTAATGGTGAGGAAACTGAGGCTGAAGAAGGTTAATGGACAAGACCAGGGTCTGTGCCTAGCAAATGACAGAGAGCGGACAGGCCTTCTTACCTCCTACTATTTTCACCACACAATTCTGCCTAATATTACCCAACCAATCAATATACCATGGTTGTGATTCAGCAGACAAAGGCTTTCCAACAATGACTTCCATAGGTCACTCTGGGAAAAGAATTTGTGGATATCTAGCTAGGGACAAGAAATCTCAGGTAAGGTTTTACGGCACCAGAAATGGAGTACTTTCTTAGCAGAATTTTATTTCTCATTTATTTATTTATATACCTCACTTTAAATTTAAAAAAAAAAAAATATGGACAGCAAGTACTCTATAAAATGTTAGGGTCTGTTCCAAAATGCCCTTGAATGTATAATTAGTTTTATTCACATAAAATCCAACCCAAAAGAGATAGAAAAAAACCCCCAGAAGTTGGAATGTAAAAAGGTGTCTGCAAGTGTATTCAGATTTTATACCAGAATAATCATAAAACCATTTAGCACTTAATTGCTTAGAAACCAGTTCTAGAGTGAAGCGGCACACTCACTTTCAAGTGTTATCATTGCAGATGAAACAGCAAAAGCAATCAGCAGGCACAAAAGTCTGTTCAAGTATGAAGGAAGTCATTATTCGAATTGGATTTTAGTTCTTCTGACACTGAAGGTTCAATTGATACTATTTTAGAATCTTTCTTCCTTTGAGGCCAGCCCCAAGTTATATACCTACAGTATCATAAAATGCTTCTTTCTCACAGTAAAATGGATTTTTCTAAAGAAAGTGATCGCTGATTTGAGTTCAACAAATGCCAAAAAATAGTTAAACACTAAAGCAAAATATAAATCTCATTAAGAAACAGTAGTACCGGTCACATTTCCCAATTCCATTTGCCTGTCTGCAAATGGCCAGCTGTCCAATGAGACCATAAGGTTGTAGTTTTAGGCAACAAGGGGAAGATGCTTTGCCACGAGGGAAAATACCTAACACCTGGATCCTTTACTTAGCATATTGTTAAATAATGCATTTCTTTGGCTTCCAATTTTTATTATTTCAATGTATCTAAATATTAACTTTTGAGTAATCTCTTATAACCAAAACTTTTCCAGAACCTCCCTGTATCTCTTCCTACCTCGTCCTAGCACCTCTATCACGATTATAGCTTACAGATACATGTTATGGAAATACATTTATCAACTGACACATGAGTTAATTATCAGGTTGACTATACAGGAACGAAGCCAAAACACTGTCTTGTTAGTGAGAAAAACACTCTCAGTCATTAACAGTCCTCAAGTATAAACTTTGGCAGACGATGGGTATTTCAAGAGCTGAGAGAGTAATGGAGCTCCCAGGTTAAATCCTATGAAATGAGGGCTCACATTTTCGATAAAACATTTACTCTGTGGTCTTTGCTAAATAGTACCAATCAAAAATGAACGGAAGCAGAAGATCAAAGGTGTCTGTAACATATAGCAATAAACCCACTATACAAGAATTATATTGGTTCAGTAACCTAGATATAAAGGTCGTAATCCTCTTTCCGGGGTAATATAATTTTAATTTTTTAAAAAAAGATGTTTATTAGTGGAATATCACCAAGTGCCAAAGAGAAACAACATGGCGATGCACCAGAGAGTGAAAATTTTCACATTACTCCAGTCAGGAACAATTCGGTAAATCTAAC
Organism: Eulemur rufifrons; assembly: GCF_041146395.1. NCBI lineage: Eukaryota > Metazoa > Chordata > Mammalia > Primates > Lemuridae > Eulemur > Eulemur rufifrons. Next base: position 22,647,717 of record NC_091006.1, read on the forward strand.
TCCTTAAGATCATCTCAAGTCAAGACTTTCATTTGCAGGAGCAGAGACCCTTAAGAAGCTTCTAATCTGGATTGCATTACTGAAACAAGATGAGAGATCTGAGAAAACTGAACACACAGAACAACCCAGCAAGCTGCAGTTCCCTCTGCCTGAAGCATGTTCTCTCTCCTTTAACCCTCAAAGAAGCGAAAGCTGCTACAACTTTTATGATTGAAGTACATCCTGCCAAACTCAGCTTTTATAACGTACTGAAAACTCCTTTCATGACCCAAGATGTTTTTTGTCAATGGACAGATGTTATTTTTAACCAGAAGCTTTTTCCTTTATTAACAAATGAGAGTAAACCTCACATTTGTGTGGCTGAAAGGGCATAGCCCATGTTGATGGTTCGGAAAAATTATTAATTTATGTTGCTGAGTTCTTTTTATTCACTCATAAGCAGAAATAAGTCAGAGTTAGAATTTTTAACAGTGCCTGATTATCTCAAGAATCATCATGAGGCCCTCTTCTACTTTTGTGAGGTTTTTCATATGATTATGCCTGGGGAGGATGCATCTAGCATTCTCCACAACAAAAAGAAGTACTTACCAGATGATCCACGTCTGGAACCAATGGCCTATACTCACATTCACAAAATAATTATAGGCAGAAAAAGACCATACTATCAGAAAAGAAGCCAGCCTTCCTAAACCACTCAATTTTTTCAGAAAGGCTGTGAAACTCTCTCCTTGATACATCACAGCTATTTCTAGAATAAACTCAGCATGTACCAATCCTTTACTCCCTTCTTTCAAAACAACAGTGAATCAAATAACCCATTATTCATCTTCAGCAGCTTTGGAAAATGTGCCTAAGCTGTAGCTTCCACAGTAGACTCATGAGAACCACAAACCCATCATAACCAACATGCAGTAAACAAGAGCTAGCAATTAAATTGCTGAACACGACAAAATTGAACTAGTAGGACTTCCATCCCAATCCCTCTAATAATTTTTTAATGGTTTTGACAATTAAGCACAAACTCCTTCTTTTAGAGAAATAATCACTTATAATATAAAATATATGTTAATATACATCTTACGCTACTAAAAAGGTAAACATGCAAATTTTTAAAAGGACTAGAGCTTACCAAATACCCATTTGTCTCAGGTATACAAAAAAAGATCAGAAAAGGACAAACTGATCTGGGTTTTTTCAATTATTTGTTGTGGGAGAATCCTAAAACATTTTATTCCAGTCCATTTTAGATATCTCCCTAGGCTCCTCCTAAAAGTCTGGACTCAGAGTCAAAAATCTGCAGTTCTCCTCCAGCACTGACGGTGAATCTTCCCTTTACCTCCACCTCTCAACTATAAAATGGTAGTAAGAGTATTTCTCCTCTATAGCTCAAAAATATGAGTGAGTGGTGGCCTCTGTGGACAGATATGACAGCAGGAAAAGTGCCGGCAAGATGCTAGGAAAATCATAAACATATCCCACCAAGGCACCAAGATCAAAGAGCAGAGTTTGTTTGCTCTCACATGAATGGCAAGAAGGGCCCCTCCATAGACAGACATCCACCAGGTGACAGCTGTCCAGCTGCAAGTGGAGGCTAAAACAGATCAACCACAGCAAAACTCGGGAATTCTACACAAGAAAGGGGAGCAGCTAGAACCACACTTCCTAAAAGGTCCATGGTAGTAACACTGTTTATTAGAAATAGTAATGATAATAACGGAAGCATGATTTTCTGCCACTTTTAAAAGGAGAAATGCTCATTCAAAGAAGTGCACAGAAACAGACTTTCCAGGTCTTCCTGCAGCGCAACAGAGTAGCACGTACGTACGTTGAAGCACATCGTGGACTCCAGATACAGCCTTTTGCAGTGACGACCACGATCCTTGTGGGATTTCCTTTATTGGATTTCACAGGATACAGCCATTGTAAATGTCCCCACATTACTGACACACACAAAAAGAGCTAATGAGACTCCCCACCCGGTGACTACAGCTTGCACTGGTTTGGAGGATAGCAAACGGAGAAAACTATTTCCTGGAAAACTGGGAACGTGCAAGGATATATTGTTCAGATTATTGCCCTGAAATAGTTTTATAATATTACTGAATTACGTTCCCTGGAATCGTTTGGCTCCTTTTGTTAATTCAAATGATGCCGTATTTCACCTCGAGACTAGCACTCCCCTCCGGTCCAGAAGAAGAAAGGGAATGAGCCAGACAGGAGTGGGTGATAAGCAGGTCACAAAAATGGTCACGATCTGCTATTCAATGCATGCATATTATTGTTAAATAAAAAGCCTCTTAAAATATTTTTTATTCGCAGTGTCTAAAGAAACAGGGTAATAAAATGAAAAAGCAAGAGCAATTTTCTTTAACGCTTCTCAGCATGGTTTTTTTCTGTCAAGCCCCAGTAAGGTTAGTCCAAAAAGGCATAAATAAAGCCACAGGTGCAGCTGTTCAGCAGGTGACTGCACAGACAGAACTGCAAGGCTCTGCTGGAATGTTTTCAAGCAAAAAGTTCAGTTACCGAAAACACAAATCAGGATGATACCATTAACTGAATAAGCTATGATCATCTCCTTTCCCTGCTATTTGTCTAATGACTGCCTTATGTATCATTCCTATTTTAAGGGTCTAAGATACATTAAAATGGGCAAAAAGTACCTGGTATGATCATGAAGAATGGCCTGTCACCTATGGATTGAGAAGTCTTAGGAAAATATCCTTGTAATCTTCCTCCTAGCTGGACTCAAAACAAACCTTGAGCCTCTTTTCACTGTCGGTTGGTTAATCATGCTCAGACCATCTGAGCTGAGGAGGATTCAAAGCCCTTCTAAAACATGGGGAACCCTGAAGAAGAGGAAAAAGTCACCTTGCCCTGGGACCTGGGACCCACAGAAAGCTCGCTCTCTCTCTCTCTCTCTCTCTCTCTCACACACACACACACAGTCTATTCATATGATAATTTTCTGATGTCAACCTGAGGATTACAAGTGTTCTTTAAACTCTTCTGCAACAAAAGTTTAAGGGAAACCTTAACTTCTATTCAACTCATTGCACTCTGTAAGTCAAGCTTCCCAACTCTACGGAGCACAGCTTTAGAGGGAGATGAAGAGGATGACTTCTGAGGTATTGTGCAGTGTAATGAGTACTTGATTGTAATAACATTAATATGCTTCCTTTTAAAATGAAGATGTATGTGGCGTAATACAGCTAACAGTAATGTATGCAAATTTAAGTGCACAGCTCAATGATTTTTACATATACGCGTATATACATATATATGCAGGTATATATGAACCCCCTACCAGTTTTATGATAAAACATAGAGCAAATGAAAGCAACCGTGACCTCTGAACCACTTGTTAACTGTATGACCTTGGAAAGGTTACTTAAACTCTCAGACTCAGTTTCTTCATCTGTAAAAACTGGATAACTATAGTTTGTACTTTCAAATATTGTAAGGATTAAGCAGAATAATTCATAAGAGACTAGCACATTGCCCAATAAATTATTATAATTTCTGCTATTATTACTACGTAAGTGCCAAGTAATTTGATACTATAAAAGTCAGACTGAGCCATTATTTCAGATTAAAGCTCTCCAATGTGCTTACACCAGATGTATCCTTGTTCTATTGATTCTCTAGCCTGAGAGGGAGATTTCCCTACAAGCACATTGTAGGCCACAGCAGGTGAGAGAACAGCTTACCTTGTGGGCACAGGGACCTCGGTCAGGGCGCCCAGCATGACGGCCTGCTGTAGCCGAACAAAGGCAATGAAAGGAGCATCCAAAAAGTCAACCTCCCCAACAAGCACGTTGGAAGCTTCTGCATCACGTGGCAGTTTTTTCATGAACTTATTCTTCAGCTGCATGGGGAGAGCCAAGAAAACACAATTTATTTACAGAGAGGGAAACAAAAAGAGACATCCCATGTATCACAGGAAATTCCTTTATATAAATCTACATGCAACATGTCCTAGCTAGCCACTTTTATATTATGTTTAACCATTCTATTATAATAAACATTTATCTGTCCCTAGGATTAAAAAATACTGAGGAGATCATCACATGGTTTACGGATAAAACAATGTATAGTAAAACTCCATTCATTTATATATTCATTTACGCACTGAAAATTTATTGAACATCTACTATGAACCAAGGAATGATCTATCCATCCCTATCTAAGACATAGGGATGGATAGACTAATTACACGCCCTCCTTAGGCTCATATTCCCACGAGGCAGAAATAAAATGTGATTTAAAGTAGTGGTAAGTACTAAAACATAATAAAACAGGTAAGAAGGTACTATTTTAGACAGGGTGTCCAGGAAAGGCCTCTGAAGAAATACATTTGACATCAGGGTAAGGGTACAAGCCAAGCAAAGATCTTGGCAAAGAACATTCTAGGCAAGGAAAATGGGAAATGCAAACCCTCTGGTACAGGAAGGAGCTTGACAGAGGAATAGTAAAAGTTAAGTGTGGTGGAAGCTGAGGGAGAAAAGGAGAGAAAACAGCAGCCAATGAAGTTGCATAGGAACGTGGGGACCAGGTTGTAGGACCTGGAAGGCCACAATAAGGAGTTTTGGAAGTTTTAGGTGGGAATTACCTACCAAGAGTCCAAGCAGAAAGGTAGAGCCGGAGAGCATACATTTGGGAGAGCTCACCAGGTAAACAACAGGTAGGGCCACGGGATGGACTGGGACAGTCCTGGGTGTGAGTGTAGGCAGAGAAGAGGGGCAGGATCTAAACGCCAGGCCACTCTATCTTTTATAGGAATAGGAGAAGACATAGGTAGAGAACACTGAAAAAGAACAGGGAAAAAGAGGAAGAAAACCAGGACTTCACCAACACCTACATGAAGAGTGAGCTCAGTAAAAGTGTATCAGCCAAGCCACAGGCTGCTCAGAGTTCAAGACGGGAGGTAAGAATGAGCCAGTGAAAGTGGGAAGAGGGAGATGCCGGGGGTTCTTGACAAGAGCTGTTACAGTGGACACCAGGGAGTAGAGATCATTGTTTGGAGAAACAGTGCTACCAAGAAAAGCTGAGAAATGGCAACGTTGGGGGAGGAGGGCATAAAATAGGTGACTTTCTTTTAAAACTTTTATATAGAATTCTTTCATTTACAAACAGAATGTAGCTTGGTACCAAATCAAGTCTGAAAAGTGAAAAAATTCCATGAAATTTATTATGTGGCATAATATAGATAAGTAAACATATATTAAGGCTTGCCGATTTTTTCCAAAAAAATTAAATTTAGGTAGACTAGTTCTGAGCCAAAATTTCAGTATATTAGAGAAATATCATTTTAATTATTGGGTGAAGCCTTTTTGTTTTTCATAGTCCTCACTCCTTAAATATAAAGGAGAAGGTGATTGGGGAAAGAAGCACAGATCTGATTTTGAATAGATGTCCTTATTAAAGTTCTAAGAATTTGAGAATATTATCTAAAAATTATTTTACCTACTGATTTCATTTATCCATGACTATCTTAGCTTTAAGAAACCAGATAATTGAGAACTGCTATGCTTTTCTTTTTTAATGCATCATTTTCATGAAGAAGGACAAAGCAGAGGACTTGGTTTTGTCACTGGCTCAATGACATCTCAGCAATTATTTACAATTATTTATCTCTGTAAAGCTCCCTAGACTTTTCACCCTTTCTCACCGCAACCTGTGAAGTAGTTAGGACAAGTCTTGTTATCCCGTTATGATATTTAATTTTTGAAAAGAGGCTCACAAACTTCTTCAAAGTGTTAGAGAGCAGATGAGAACGCTGATCTCTTTGTCTTTGCACGTATCATGCTTAGTTTCAGAGCGTCTGAGCACCATCCTAGAAATGATCGCAAACATGCAGTGCTTCTCTAGGCGACGAAATACGGCATGTTGAAAGGGAAAGCCAAAACTGCTTTCCGCCTTACCGAGCATAGTCCATTTTTTCAGAACTGTCTTAATGACATATAAAGTTACTAGATACTTAGGAAATTTAAAAGCACATTCAAGGTGCTAGGCCTGCGTGAGGCCCGCATGAGCTGGGCGTGGCCTTGTGCAGCCTGGCAGCAGCAGAGGGAGGGGTCGCCAGACTGTGGGGGGTTTCTTAGCACCTCCAGGAGCTTCTAGGTCGCTGCTCTCCTCCACTCTCTTCCTCCACCGCTCAGGCGAGCGACCATGAGCTGGGCTGCGGGATTTCTGCAGACCACCCAGAGATCAAGCGCTGCAGGAATGAATTTCCTCTGCCGGAGGGTGGTTCGCTGTGCCCACCCAGTGGCAGGCACCCCGCTCCTGGGCTGCGGGCCCTTCACCCCCGTTTCTAAGGTGGCGACTGTCAAGTGTGAGCTGATGAAGAATTTCTCTCCAGAGGAGGCCATTCATCACAGTAAGATCTCCATTACAGGCACTGGATCGGCCGTCATACCCTGTGCTATCAGCATCTTACTACAAGGTGTGAGTGATGAACTGGCCTTTGTGGGTGTTGACGAAGGCCAACTGAAGGGTGAGACAACGGATCTTCAACATGGCAGCCCTTTCCTGAAAATGCCAAATATCATTTCCAGCAAAGATTATCGTGTCACTGCAAACTCCAACCTAGTGATTATCACAGCTGAGGTGTGTCCACAAAAAGGAGAAACACGCCTTCAAGTAGTCCAGCAAAATGTTCATCTTTAATGATTTCCAATATTACCCAATATAGCCCCCAATGCAAACTGATAGTAGTTTCCAATCCAGTGGATATCTTAACTTATGTACCCTGGAAGTTGAGTGCATTTTCCAAAAACCGTGTTATTGGAAGTGGCTGTAATCTGGACACTGCCTGTTTCCATTTCTTCATTGGGCAAATGCTTGACAGTCACTCTGAAAGCTGTCAGGGGTGGATCCTTGGAGAGCATGGGGACTCAACGTTCCTGTGGAGAGCGGAGTGAATATTGCTGGTGTTCCTTGGAAGGATCTGAACTCAGACACAGGAATCGACGAAGATCCTGAATAGTGGGGAAAGGTCCACCAAGAAGCAATCACCTGTGGCCAGGAGATGGTTAAAATGAAAGGCTATACTAATTGGGCCACTGGCCTATCTGTAGCTGATTTAACGGAAAGTATTTTGAAGATTATTAGGAGAGTGCATCCAGTTTCCATCATAATGAAGGGCCTCTATGGAGCAAATGAAGAAGTATTCCTCAGTGTTCCTTGTATCCTGGGAGATAATGGTATCACACATCTTGTAAAGATAAAGCTGACCCCTGAAGAGGAGGCCCGTTTGAAAAACAGTACAGAAAAACTCTGGGAAATTCAGAAGGAACTCAAGCTTTAAGGTTGTTTAAAAGCTACCATTCCGAAGGTTTGGTTTTGGTTTTTAGCAAGAATTACCTTATTTTTTAATTGTCATTTTATTTTAGTTTTACACTTCTTCACTGAGAAACATTTCAAACATAGCAGCAAAATGGAGACGAATATAATTACAAATTCCTGTGTACTGACTGCTCAACTTTATCAGATCTTACCCTTATGCTATGTTTGTTTCAGTCTTCATTTTTAAAGAAAAAAAGTTCTACAATTACAGTTGAGGAGCGTGTCCCAACTCCACTTCCTTCACTTTTTCCCTGGAGTTAACTGGGGTCATGAAACCAGTGTTTAGGATTCTCATATATGCTGTTAAATACTTTTATTATAAATGCATATAGGCATACACATTATGTAGTATTTTCTCAGGCATTTAGGCTTTCTATAAATGGTATCATACTCAATGTATCATTTTTATCTAGCTTTTTTTTACTCAACATTACGCTTTTGAGATACATCCACACTGATGAAAATAACACTAGTACATTCATTTTAAGGGCTGCCTATTATTCGCTTGTATGATTATATCACAATTTATATATACATTCTACTATTTTATAATTGTAAATATTTCTGCAGTGCTGTAATAAATACCATATAATTACTACCTTATTACCTCAATATCTGAGCTTCCCTAATATGTGTACCTAGAAGTAGACATCCCGGGTCATAAGAAGTTCCTGCCGGTTTCCAGCTGATCCCTGCTGGGTATGGAGTGGTGAAGGCCCAGCGTCTCCTGTTCTGCATGCGGCTACCCTCAGTTTCTGTGTTCCCCTGGGTTTCTGTTACTCCTTTGGTATTTTCCAGTACTCTCCTTTAGTTATTTTCATTAAAATGTAGTTGTCTGCTCCCTGTTTTGGCTGTCTAGGTGATGGGAATGAGCACTGGGGACTTCCAGTTGGCCATCTTGCTGATGTCACGCGCGTATTTTTTCTTTTTTTAACGGGAGGTATTACAGCACTTTGGAATGTGAATGAAAATGACCTAATAAAAACAGATTTATGCTGCACGCGAGATGGGGGATAAATGCAAAAGCAGGTCAAGCAACTCTGAACTATTGAGAAGGGACTATATCCACATCACAGGCGGAGCGCTTAGCTTTAGATAGGAACACACAGAGGTTATCAATCCTACCCAGAGAAGGCAGACTATCTAGGTACAAACGGGGGTGATTTCGGAGATTTGGCAAGACGACAGTGAGGGCTTCTGAGGACGTATTTTTGCAGTGAAATGTAAGTGGGCTGATGGTGAGGAGGAAGAGGGGGAGGGTTGAGGAGAGAGAAGAAGGTACAAAGCGGTTTTCTTGAAGAGTGAAGGTTGCTTAACACAATCACTTTGAAAGCTTATCATGTAGGTGTTATTCTTTCATACAATTCGAGGCAAATATTTCAACAATTGTGGAAGGACAGAGATAAGAATTTTGGAAGACCATTCAAAAGACACAAACTTTTGATGATATATCCCTCTCATCCAATATAAATGTCCCTCCCACTGGATAGTCAAAAGCGCCAGTACATCCAAGATAAATGTCAAAAGTACCAGTAAACTTAATATTTTCTGCCATGGATTACTTCCAGGTTGAGAAATGGCAGGCATGACCCAATTTTCCCATCAATACAAAGGTTATACCAACATTTTATTTTCAACTTCCACTTAAGAGTTCTTAATTAGGGAAGGTAAGTGACATAAGAACTAATCCCTAAAGCTCCATCACCCTCAGTAGCATTTTCATAGATTTTTTTCTCTTTAATTTTGTACTTCATATAAGAAAAAAGCTATGAGGCAAAAATCAAAGAAGTTAGACCTAAGAATTCAGTGGAAAGGGAAAAAAAAAAAAAAGAAAAGCAAGGACATGGTATATATTCTCAGATGCTAGGAACATGACCACTTCGAAGCAGTAAGGAATTATCCAAAGTTTCTACCATTAATCCTCCAAGAAATGCAAATATTAAAAAAAAAAAACTTGTTAAATTTCACAGATATTTAAAAGAGTAGCCATGGGAAGTTTCTAAAAATATCAAGTTGACAAAACTGTTATTATCTAAGGAAGTTGCAATAATGAATTTTTCTCTGTAACACAGAGTGGAGTATGGGGTATGGCCAAGTGGCCCAAACACATACAAAATGACATTGCTAAAATCATCTTCCTCAAACTCATTCCAGAGAGAGTTCCCATTATCAACACAGAACACAAAGCTCTATAATAATCTGATTTTGCTTCCTATTTTCCCCAGCAGACTCCTTGTTCTAGCTAGGCAGGTGACCTGACCATAATGCCCTTCTGTTTTATATACTTAGACTGCTACATTCATTATCAAAAATTGCCCTTTCCTCATTTCTACCTTTTCTAAACATCCTTCAGAGCTCAGCACAAGAGTTTCTACCATCTCAGCCCACTTCCATGGGAACTTCCAAAGTGCTCATTTGTGAATCACACTCTATCAAGGCACAAATCTCTTCCCCTGAGTTTCGTGAGAATATGAGCAAAACTGAACTGCTACTTTGCACACAATTCAGTTGCAATAAATATTACGAATGAATGAAAGGAATGAACTCTGCAGCACTAAAAATCAGACCAAAAGACCATAAAATGCCCCCCCAAATTTAGAGAAGTTGTTAAAGTTCAATCTAGAACCTACTGACAATCTGAAACTGTCACAGCAACTACCTGACTGACAATACCTGCAGAATATCCCACCGTCGATTATATGTTTCCATAAAGTGTTTTACTATTAAAAGTACTATGGTAACTTTACTGAGACTACTGTACCCATACTAGGAAATTAGGAGTCTATTTTTAAGGCCAAAGGAAATAAACTATATTCTATATGCTCAAACGGTGTGTGTGGAATACTTGTGTTCTAAAAGAAACCAATAGCTATTCTAAAATACAAACGTGTTTGTGCCTGAGGTACCCACAGGACTCGGTGTTGGTTGGCTCTTCTCTATCTACACACTCTGCCTGGGTGATCATCACGTCTCACGCCTTTAAATACCATCTGTGTGCTGATGACCCACACATTTGTTTCGTCGGGCAGGACCTCTTCCCTGATCTCCAGACTTACATCTCCACTTGGATTTCTTGTGTCCAAATTGAGCTCTTCTGATAGTCCTCCCGAACTAGCTCTTCCTGCAGTCTTCCCTGTCTGGTCGATGACAAGCCCATTCTTCCACTGCTCAGGCCAAACACCTTGCTGTCATCTTCAATTCTTCTCTTTTCCTCATGCCCCATGTTTAGTCCATAGCAAATCCTATTGGATTTACATTCAAAACATATCCAGAATCTGACCATTTCTCACCACCTTCATTGCCACCACCCTGGCCCATCTTACCACCATCTGTCTCCTGGGTGATGGTACTGGCCTCCTGGCTGGATTAACTCTTCCACCCTTGCCCTAGTTTATTCAACAAAGCTGCCAGAGCAGGCAAATCAGAAGTCGGATCACATCACTCCTCTGCTCAAAACCCTCTACTGGCTGCTACTTCACTAAGAGTGGAGCCAGGATCTTTACGACAACCCACAAACTCCAGCCTTTACTGGCTGCCCATCAGCTCCCCAATCTACTTTGTTACCCCTCTTTCCAGGTCTTCTCTATGCCCACACTCTAGCCTCCACACCCTCCCCAAACACACCGGGCAGCTCCCTGCAGGTCCTCCACACCTGCTGTGGGCTCTGAAAGGAACATGTACACGGCTCCATCCCTCCCTCCCTTCCAATCTTTACTTAAATGTTACCTTCTCATCAGAGATGTTTTCCCTGGCCACATTAGCTAAAATTTCAACTCCCTTCTCCCCACAGATACTTCTTATTCCTCTTTTTCTGATTTATTTTTTCTTCCTTGTACTTATCAGAATTGAACGTGCCATACATTTTATTCATCTTTTTTACTTTTTTGTTACACTAGAACAAAAAATTTATTCCTGGTGGCAGGAATCTTCACCTATTCTGTTTAGTGTTGTGTCCCTAGTGCCTCAGGAGAAAGGTTCAATAAATATTTGCTGAATGAATACATGGTGGTTGTTATTTCCATTTTTCCCAACAGGCTTTCCTAACTCTCTGCTTAAAGTAGTAGATTCTACACATGCCACTCAGGCCACATAAGTGAGCCAAAGGCCTAGTTGTGGCCAATATTAGTAAACTTGTCCCCTGACAAGAGGAATTGGACCAAACGATGGATGCATGACCCAGGCAGGTACCAAACTCTTTGGGAAAAACTGATACTTAGATATGTAAAAATCAACACTTTCCCTATCACCTGAGGTTGTTCCCCACCAGGTTGAAAGAGTGTGTCACAGGACTGTGCGCACCAGCAAAGAATGATGTCAGCACCCAGAACAGAAGCAACAAAATCAGGAGAGGAAAATGCATGGAGAGAGAGACTGCTGAATCGCAGTCCCAGCGCCTAACATCCTGCAGCTTCTTCGTGCCATGAGCTCACCGAGAATTCTTCTGTCACCTATGGCTCTAAATGTCCTTTTGGGCCTCAGTTAATTTGAGGTGTAATTCTGCAGAGCCCAGACACAAAAGTGTATTTGTCAAATAAACCTGAGGAACACCAGGTTAAACAAATATGTTTCTGGAGAATAGACTTTTTCCAGAGCCTTTAAAATACCTGTATGCCTAAGAAGACTTTATCTGCCAGTAGGCACGTTATGGTTTGAAATCAGATTAGAAAATGCTACTTTAAACTGAAATTTTCTCATCTTTGATCTAATCTCACTCTCGACTCTACTTATTCTCTGCAAACTTCAAGAGTACCTACAAGGTGCAAGGCCTGGTAGTGCGTAGGCGTTGTAGAGAACAGACAGACCCTACCCCCCTGAAGATTGCAGTGCGACAGAGAAGCAGCAAATACAGAAATAGCTGTGGTAAAAGGAGGAATATAAATATCATACGAAAGGTACACGGTGCAATGGGAGGTCACCAAACACAGCAATTACACCTAATAAGAGAGTTCAAAGAAAGCTCTTCTCTGAGTCAAAGTTTAAAAATCTCTCCTATAATTTTGGCTTATCAAACACTGATTCACATAAGTTATCTTTTTCAAGTACCCTAATAATATTTGATAAAGGAAAAAGTAATGACTCAAGTATGAAAACCAATTCTGGACTTAACACAATAACTGTGAGCAATAATAAAATACTAAAAAAAAATGTAAAGATTAAACGAAAAGGTAAAGAATAGACCCAGGAATTATGAAGAGCAATAAAAGATAATAAAAACAAGAACAGAATCTCGGGCTTTCAAATCTGGCTGAAAATCACCCACTAAACATATCTGGATTGATTTCCAAAGATAACGTTGAACATTCCTTTCTTATAGATCATTAGTTGCTTTTCCAAGGGATCCCCAGCCTGGATTTTATGCAGTGTCAACTACAAGAACACACACAGTGAAAAACAAAAATTCCTTTAGCCAACTTTGATTTCAGAGAAATGAATTTCAAATGGCTGCCCTGTGGAGCTACGATGATTAAAAGAAACTTTGGCTAGCTCAGTGATTTTGTGACCTTTTTAAATCTTTCCCAGGTAGTAACACCAGCTCTGTGAATGCAGATGTGTACAATTCTGGTTCCTTGTATGCTAACTAGCCTGCATTCTTTCTTCCAGAGTAAAGTTGTGTTATAAGCACTTAGAAGTCCACAGCTTGCACCCTGGCATAAAGGCTTACTCTTACAATTGCTTAACCTTTCTTACTTTCTGAGTGGTTTTCTAACAACTCAGTGATCATAGTATTAACATACCAAGAAACTAGATATTACGAATGGATGAAGTAGAACAAGTGGACTGATTATAAAAGAGGCAGCCACTTGGGATGATAGGAAAGTTCTTCAGACACAAGTGATATGCATCTGCATCATATACAGCTAAGTTAAAAGGTCAATCTTTCACACTCCACTCAGGTCTTAGAGGCTCCGGCCTCTTCTAGGGAAGCAGTTTGCACATTTTAGGTTTTCATGGACCCATCACCATGTAACTGCTAAACAATGTTAATTGGCTGGGACAACCGTACGATTAACATCAGGTCCTCCTAGTTTCCTTACCAGCACTGTCATACCTACAACATCACCTAATAAGTAGGTCCAGGATATTATATTATTCCTCAGTCACCAGGCAGATATTTAAAGTCTATCTCCTTTTCCTTCCCATTAGTAACCTGTGTTAAAAATAATCGCATCAGTAATAAAGTGTTATTTATAACCAGAAGTACTCATGGATTGTATTTTAAATCTGCTTTGTTAGAATATTACCCTATAGGCTGTTCAATGTCCTTATTATAAAAGATATTTAAAAATCATCTACACTTGAGTACATTTTCTCATTCTTTTCACAAAGCTTCTATCTACTGATACCCCATTCTAGACATTTTCTTTTCTTCTACATGAGCATGACTTTATTCTACCAGTGGGTTCTTATTCTCCATTTGTGCCCCCTCATGTCCACAGGCCAATTTTCACTTCTTTTCCAGGGTCAAGAGCTTAGTCCCTGAATTCTTGTTGGTGTTTTCTCCTCCCTACTTTTCTTCTTAGCTTGTTTTCTCTTCTTCCTCTTGATGTCTCCCTCCACCCTTCCACTGTCTTTGGAAATTTCCATCTTTTCTCCTCCCCCCCCAAAAAAACTCACACAGTGAGCTCAAAATCATTCTAAGTCACCTCCCTTCCATGTCCTTCCCCTGCATCTGTATCAGGTATCTGTATCAGTAAAGCAGGGTTACTACACCTGCCAGTTGGCTCGTGACAGTCTTAGTTTATCCCATTGTCCTGTCATAATTATTAACAGTATCTCCTTTCATTCTTAAAAGTGACTGGGTCCAAAACAAAGATCACACGGTCACCCTTCATTTGAATCTCATTGAGGCTGGCTCTTGCTCAGTGCCAAAGGTATAGCTTTGGATAATAATTACATGCCACTGGCCGGGCACAGGGCTCACACCTGCAATCCTGGCACTCTGGGAGGCCGAGGCAGGAGGATCACTTGAGCTCAGGAGTTCGATACCAGCCTGAGCAAGATTGAGACCCCGTCTCTACTAAAAATAGAAAAATTAGCAGGCATGGTGGCACGTGCCTGTAATCTCAGCTCCTCAGGAGGCTGAGGCAGGAGGATCGCTTGAGCCCAGGAGTTTGAGGTTACCGTGAGCTACGCTGACACCATGACACTCTAGACCAGGTGACAGAGTGAGACTCCATCTCAAAAACTAATAGTAATAATTAAAAATAATAATAATAATTACATGCTATGGAACCTTAAGATTTAAGGAACTCAAAAGCATAAGGGGGAGCCCAGGTCAAACAGCATCTTAGTAAATTATTTCTGCTCTCTGCACATGAACTTATTCACTTACTACAAGGAAACATAATATTAACTGTTAAGGTAGGGGAAAAGTGTTCTCTCATCTTACCATGTTTCTGCCTCTGCCTTTCTCTATACCTTAGGAAAAGTGGGCAATTTGATGAATTAGAGTTTGACAAACTCAATGAGACTTTCTAATGAAAAAGTTATAGTGTCTTGAAGACAAATAGCAAGTGGACTGCTTCTTCTTGAGGTAAGACGATTAAATAGAAAAAAGAGACTTGACATCTTCATCCATGTGGCTGGTTAGATAAGCAGATTCAGATTCTGTTTCATAGGCTCCACTATATTTCTCTATCATAACAGGTGTCGCTGAGCCTACAAATCCCAGAATGTAGACCCTGAATGGGTGGTTGCAGGCCTGGAACTACATAAAGACTAAAATCCAGCTTCCAGTCAGCTCAATTACACACTGAATACTAAGGTGACCTGGCCTAAATGCCAGCTAAAAGGAAAAGAAATAATCTATGAAACAGATGATATCATCCAGAGTATTAAATTACCTCTACTATGTATATATTATACCTTAAATTTAATCAGAAATTACCCAGTCATACCAGTAGACAAGATCAAATGATTGGAACCCAGGAGGAGGAAAACAAAAAACAAAATAGAAATTAAAAACAATCTTAAAGAAGAGCTACATATTGTAGTTATCAGACATAGACTTTCAAATAACTTCATATATTTTTAAAATATTGATTACAAGATGGAGAATTTCAGTAGAATCTATTTTAAAAAACAAAATAGTTGCCCTAATGATTAAAATATGTATCACTGACTTGTTAAAGTCAATATTACTCATAGTATGAACACAAGATGTATCAAAACTTGTGGCGTGGCCGGGCATGGTGGCTCATGCCCATAATTCTAGCACTCTAGGAGGCCAAGGCCAGAGGATCGCTTGAGGTCAGGAGTTTGAAACTAGCCTTAGCAAGAACCAGACTGCGTCTCTACCAAAAATAGAAAAAAAAAAAAAAAAAATTAAGCCAGATGTACTGACGCACGCCTGTAGTCCTAGGTATTGGGGAGGCTAAGGCAGGAGGATCACTTGAGCCCAGGAGTTTGAGGTTGCTGTGAGCTAGGCTAACACCCTGGCACTCTAGCCTGGGCAATAGAGCAAGATTATGTCTCACAAAACAACAACAACAACAACAACAACAAAAAACTGTGGAGTATAGTTAAACAAATGCATTGAGTAAAATTTATCCCCTTAACTGCAAATATTACAAAAGAAGAAAGGCTAAAGTTCAATGATCTAAATATGTATCTTAAGAAGTAAGAGGAAAATAGCAAATGAAATTCAAAGAAAGTAGAAGGAAAGAAATAATAAAAACTAAAGAAATTAATGAAATAGAAAACAAATATATAATGCTGGTCATGTTCTATTTCATAATCTGATGCATTCACATTGTGAAAACTCCTCCAGTATACATCATTTGTACATATGCACACGTGTGTGTTTTATATTAATAAAACATCCTACAATGAGTTTCTCAATGAATTATTTCATTGCAAATCTGGCATACGTGTAGCATTCCCTTACCAGGGAACCCTTAAAGGAAATAAAGGATAATGAAAAACTAAAACCATATTCCACAGCCCTAATGCACACATTAAAGACTTTTGAAAAAATCAGAAGATAAGAAGTAACATACCTAGTAAGCTACAAAAAAACAAAAACGAAAAAACAACATGCAGGCTCACTCCTCTACATTTTTTAACTTTACTCAACATGGAGAATAAACGTCCTTTTCTCTTCACTTCAGAGAGTACTGCATTCTCTCCTCCTACTGTGCCTAAGGCTGGAAGCGCCTGAATGTGCACATACCACACCGACCTCAGGTGATGTACGCCTGCCTTTATCCTCCTATGGCAAGCAAACCTAATATCCCACAACTCAACATAAATATAATATAACCTAATCAAATACAACTTCGTTGGGTTAAAATTAACCTCCAACAGGACTGAGATGAAGCAGGCTATCAAATGCAACCTTGTTAAAATTAATCCTTGGTGCAATTTTCAAACAGATTGACCTACCAGGAAACTGGATGTATCCACTTGGAGCACACCTACATTCTCAAGCTCCAGGAATCTGGGGAGAGGATGGCTGGTGATGGCAGTGCATTGCCTACAGTTGGCTTCTATGGTTATTTAAAAGCTATCCCTACCTCCTACCCTCCCCACTCCTTCCAGAAGCCCTCTTATTCTAAACATGGGGAAGTAGAGGGCTGATCTGAATTTACCAAGTTATAATAGTTCTTCTCATGGAAAGCTATATCTGGCCTCTCTTTGTGGTAGAGAAAGAAGATCCATGGTTCAGGTTTGAGTTCCAAGTACAAAGAGCAGGCCTAGTACAATGAGCCTGTTTTGCTACCAGGCTCTATGTGACTACCAAGACGAGGCAGAAGGCTCTGTCTAGTTCACCAATATTCTGCTTTGGGGTTTGAAGACAAAAACGGTTCTTTGGCCTTTGTTTCTCTGTGCACATGTTTCCCCTGATGATCTTCTAAAGAGAGCGCCGGACTGAGGACAGGGTTTGGTGTTCCTGAACAGCCTGGATAAACACCATCTTAAACACACCTCAGCAATCCATTTCTAAATCTCACTTCTTTGTATGGTTGCCCAACCAGGAAACAGAGATGAAGGAGAAAGATAGGAATCACTGTTTTCTGAGTTTAATCAGGTATTGCCTTTTATTCCAAGAAAAATTATCTTAAAACATTTCTGTTAAATAAAGATATTCTTTACTCATCCCTTAAACTAATTTGCAGGATAGGACTTTTGTGGGGTGATAGAGAAAACCACTGTTTGAAACAAATCAAGTAAAAAAAATTTTTTTGTTTTGTTGTTAATAGAGGTGCTGATTGTCCTTTATCTTCAAGCTGTAACTTAGAAGAATATTTTTAATGGCTAAATTTAAATAAACGCCATTGGTCCAATGTCTAAGAGGACTACAAAGGGCTATTGCTTGATAACCCATGTAATCCAAAATTTAGACAACCACATATAATGTTATTGGTACTTAACATTTATGCCGCAGTCTGAGATTTCCAGAATGCATAAAATGTGAACAAATGCAGATAAAGTCATTAAATGAGACAAGATGCCAAAAGACACTGTGGCTACATATTTTTACTTTCTGAACACTATTCTACTTTCATTTATTCCATTTAAAAAAAAAAACAAAAAAAAACACAACTTCAAAATGAAAACAGTCCCCTGAGGGTGAAAATTTGATTTTCTAATTTTTACTTCCAAATATAGACATCTCACCACCATTAATGCAAATGATTCTGCAAAGCAGCACATTTACAAATGGCTATTAAACTAAATATAACATTAAGTACAATCCATTAGTTCTGATTTCCTAAATAGGATAAAATTTCAAGTACTGACCTAGTTTAAAAACCAACTTGTCAAAATCTCCAAAGCACATTTTCTTATGTCTCACGTTATTAAAAAAATTATCTACGTGCATATAGCTACTTACAGGTTTTAAAACACTTTACATACGCTATTTTACTTGAATTCTTGCAAGGAAAGCTTATGAGAAACATATTATTACACCATTTTACAGATGAGGGAAATTAAGATTCAAAAAATTTAAGGTTCTTCACCAAACTTGTACAGCTCAAGGGCCAGGCTATGAATTGAATTCAGATATTTTAACTTTTCTTACTCTGCCTACTTCACTACACTATGAAATCCTTGTACAGATGATGGATACATTTTATACTTAAAGTTTAGAAGCTATTGTCCTATAATTTCTAAGATTTTTATACAGGATGCTGGTATTAATTAAGCACCTACAATGGTTTAGGCTCTGTACAGTCTTTAAAAATTTTAATGAGCACCTTTTAAAGTATGTAATAGTATTTAACTGCATAAAATAAAATGGATCAGAAACAGAGGGAAAGGAGACAACCCCAATAAGGACAACAGCACTTTTAAAAGGACTTAAGGAAAAACAAGAACCTGCAAACTCACGGTGCTAGCTGAGTTGGGTAATTTTTTAAAAAAATTCTTTTCCTCTTCCATTGTTGTGTCATGAACTCCACTATATGTAAACACACAGGTCCCCTGATTCACATCTCACGGAAGAAGACGTGAAACGCTCATTAGTCTGTCTGGTGGGAAATTCCCTCTACTGGCATGTTCTGCCCTCCCCACTCTGCCCCTCAGATGCTAAATTACGCTTATGCCTCCAAACTCTGGCCAGGCCTTCTGGAAAAAGCTGACTGTCCTGACTTCCCCCAGCTTCCTTGACTTTCCCTAGCCCTGCTTCTGCAATATGCTTATCACGAGGCCTTCATTCCCTGGTTGACTTGCCTGTGACTCCTACTAGATTTTAAGTACTCTATAAAAAGAAAAAAGGTATTACTCAACTTTGTTTCCCTAGTGCCTTGTAAAGTCGTGGCCTTGCAGTAAGTGTTCAATAAATGTTTGCTAAAAACACAAAATACATTCTTGTGATACTTCACTTAGTAGAATGGGCTCCAGCTCTATCCAGGATAATACAAGAGGTGCTAGATCACCATTGTTTTTTGTGGCTGAGTAGAACTTCACGGTTTACACATACCACATTTGGGGAGGAGGGGATGGGTATATTCATACCTAACGGGTGCAGTGTGACTGTCACCGTCTGACTTGGGCAGGACAAAGGCAATATATGTAACCTAAACATTTGCACCCCCATAATATGCTGAAATAAAATAATAATAATTTTTAAAAAAACAGAAAATCCATGTGATCACACCAGTGTACATCTTTGTACTCCGCACAGAAACAAGCAAGGACTCAGAGAGCTCCACTGAAAGTGCTCCACCTGGTGGTAGCAAACTTCAGAAAGGTCTCTGGTAAGGACCAAAGGGCCTTTACTGGTACCAAAACTTAGGACCTTTATGTGCATAGAGATTTTTATAGTATTCACAGATGATATTTTGTATTTCTGAGGTATCAACTGTAATATCTCCTTTTTCATTTCTGATTGAGCCTATTTGATTCCTTTTTTCTATTTCTGGTTAATCTAAAGAGAGGTCTATCAATTTATGAAACCAAAAGAATTCTAGAAGAAAATGTTGGAAAAGCTCTTCTAAAAATAGATCTAGGCAAAGAATTTATAAAGAAGACCCCAAGGGAAATCACAGCAAGTACAAAAATAAATAAACAGGACTCGATTAAATTAAAAAGCTTCTACACAGCCAAGGAAACAATCAACAGAGCAAACAGACAACCTACAGAATGGGAGAAAATATTCGCATGCTATACATCCAATAAAGGGCTGACAACTGGAATCTATAAAGAACTCAAGCAAATCAGCAAGAAAAAAAAGCAAACAACCTCATTAAAAAGTGGGCAAAGGACATGAACAGAAGCTTTTCAAAAGAAGACAGACCAATGACCAATAAACATATGAGAAAATGCTCAATGTCACTAATCATCAGAGAAATGCAAATCAAAACCACAATGAGATATCACCTAACCCCAGCTGGAATGGCTTTTATCAAAAAGTCCCAAAACAATACATGCTGGCGTGAATACAGAGAGAAAAGAACACTCACACGCTGCTGGTGGGACTGCAAACTAGTGCAACCTCTTTGGAAAATAGCATGGAGATTCCTCAAAGAACTAAAAGTTGACCTACTATTTGATCCTGCAATCTCACTACTAGGTATTTACTCAAAGGAAAAAAAGTTATTTTATCAAAAAGACACTTGCACTAGAATGTTTACTGCAACACAATTCACAGTTGCAAAGATGTGGAATCAACCCAAGTACCCATCATTTCATGAGTGTATTAATAAAATGTGGTATATGTATGCCATGGAATTCTACTCAGACATAAAAAATGAATTAATACCTTTTGCAACAATCTGGATAAAACTGAAGACCATCCTCCTAAGCGAAGTATCACTAAAATGGAAAAACAAACACCACATATACTATTAAATTGGAACTAACTGATCAGCATTCATGTGCACAGATGGAAGTAAAACTCAACAGAAATCATGCAGGTGGGGGGGAGGGAGAAGGGATGGGTGAAATCATACCTAATGGGTACAATGTACACTATCTGGGTGATAGGCACACTTATAACTTTGACTCCAGCAGTACAAAAGCAATCCCTGTAACCAATACATTTGTGCCCCCATAATGTTCTGAAATTTTTAAAAAAGGGGGGCAGGAAAAAAACCCACAAAAACTTAGGACTATACATCCCTAC
This sequence comes from Eulemur rufifrons, assembly GCF_041146395.1. Taxonomy (NCBI): domain Eukaryota; kingdom Metazoa; phylum Chordata; class Mammalia; order Primates; family Lemuridae; genus Eulemur; species Eulemur rufifrons. The sequence continues at coordinate 22,668,631 of NC_091006.1, forward strand.
TAATTCATCGTTTAAAAAAAAAAAAAAAAATCCTGCTGAAGTGCCTGAAAGTACTACCCTTATCTGGGATTTATCAGTGAGATTTTGAAAAAGTGTCCTGCTTTGGAAGAATAGCTGTACACTGAATTCCTTCCTAATTTAAGATTTTGAATTTCACGTTGGTAAGAATGAACTCTAAAGGCCCTATTATTACCAAGAGGCACAAGGCCTTTAATAATAACTTTTAAATTATTAATAGTAGTAATAACAATAATTTTAACATTTTTAAATCAGTGATCTCTGGCCAGGCACTGGGCCAAGAACTTTGCATGCATTATCTTATTAAATCCTCACCACATTTCTATAAGTTATTACTGTCTCCATTTACCCATGAAGAAAGTGAGATTTAGAGGTAACAGTAGTCCCTTCTTATCTGAGGTTTCTCTTTTAGCAGTTTCAGTTACCTGAGGTCCACCGCAGCCCGAAAATAGATGAACACAGTACAATATGATGTTTTATGCACATGTACACGTAAGAGAACGCGAGAGACCACATTCTCGTAACTTACTACAGTATATTGTTATAATTGTTCTATTTTATTAATACTAGTTATTGTTGCTAATCTTTTATTGTGCCTAATTTAAAAATTAAACTTCATCACAGGTGTATATGTATAAGGCAAAACATACTATATATATATATATATATATATATATAGGGTTCAGTACTATCCACAGTTTCACACGTCCACTGGGGGCCTTGGAACATAGCCCCCATGGATAATGGGGGATATGTACACAATTTAACCAACATCACGAGACTAGAAAACACAGAGCAAAGATTCAAACCAAAGGCTATTGGTAGCCGGAGTCCAAGCTTCACCCCGCTCAGCTCGCTAATTGATATCCAGTTGTTTTCGATTCAAACAGAGCTAGAGAAAGAGCTTGGAGATGAGACAGCACTGTAAGGAAATCTCAGTTCTTCCACTTACTAGACGTGGGACCGAGGGCAAATTACTTCATTTCTTCACACTGACTTTGCTCATCTGTAAAAGGGGAATAATGAACTACTATTTTGTGGCGTTGTTTAGAGGAGTAAATGAGGTGATGTTTGAAAGTGTTTTTGCACAATGCTGAGCAGGTAATAGGCCCCTCAGTAGATGTATTAAGTGGAGTAATATTACTAATATAAGGCCCTGAACAAAGAAAGCGTCAGTGGAGACCGGATGTTGAAGGAAGATTGGAGAAAAACTGAGAGGCAGAGCTTATAGGACTTGCTGAATGCCTGGATAGCGGGGCTGACAGAGGAAGAAGAGTCTAGCATGACACACAACACAAGAACTTGATTTCTTCAAATACCTAATGTTCTCTAATCTCAAAAGCAAATATTTCACCAATATTGGTGATTAACAGATACATCAGTGAAACTTCGGCTAGGCACTAAAAATATCTGTGCCCTAAAATCTTCTTTTATTTTAACTTACACAACAGTTGCCGAGGAGAAGACTACAGAGTTATCTTCCACATTTAGCTTCTTCATCTGCAAAGTGAGGCTGATGATAATGTCACAAATTACAGATACTATGTAAAAAGCTCCTAGCACTCTGCCTGAAATAGCACAGTAGATAGTCAATAAATAGTAACAATAATTATAATCGCATTAGAGTTTTAATATCATTCTAGAAAAAAGACAAAGAGGTGATGGGAAAAATAAAATTTTTCTCTCCCAAAGGAATAAAATAAAATACAGCTAGTTTACTACCACATTTAATTCAGATCTACAATCTTCTGAATTTTAGGAAGAGACCTCTTTCCCCAGTTTGTATCATGGCCTTAAAAACATATAGCCATACAGTAAAGTACCTTCTCAGGTAAATTAATTCTACCAAGTGTATAGATGGCATGAGTAACCTGAGAAGATTACAGACAGAGCCTCCCCATGCTAAGGCCACAAAATCAGATAAACTGAAGGCTGAAGTGAGTGTGGGCGGTTCAGTGCAACTATATTGTAAAACACATATAATTCCTCTTGATAACTGTACCATTTTAAGTACCTATTATACATTGCCTCAAAATGACACACTTGTCCTTGAATGACATGTTCAGCAGGGAAAAGAAAAAAGCCCAAACATGAAATGCTTTATTTCTAACTCTTGCCCTACCTATTAATATCTAAAAAGCATTATCCGTTAACAGTCTTCCCTCTCCCACCCCTAAAAGAAAGATCCTAAACATAGCGTGTCTTTTAGTCTTTCTGCCCCACAACCTCCAGTTGCCATTAGGAGAGAAAGGCTGTGGGAGGGAACAACCATACGAAGTCAAAACAAGCAAAAATTAACATTGTGCAGTTAGTGACTTCAAGAGAAAATTACAGTTTAAGGAGAAATATTTCACGTACATTCTCTTCTGCGCACATCCCAGTCAAGGTAGCTAATAAAAAACAGACTGCTCCCTTAAAAAGTGCAAGGGACACAAGAGGGAAGGGCAGAATCACCAGAGGGACCATAGGCAACCAGGAGTTAAAAGTTAGTGGCTTGACAAACACTTACGCACAATGCTTTTCTTGTGCAGGAACTGAGAAAACACTGTCCACCGCTTCTCCCACCCTTTGTTCCACCCCAGTGCAGTCCAGGAACCCAGTAAAGCTCTACCCTGGGCACCAGCTGAACCTCAGAGCCTCGTACCATCTACCCACTGCCGTCAACCTCGCCTGCAGTTCCCTCCGCTCACAACAAAAGGAGACAGCAGGGCTCTTATCGAAGTACAGAGTGGCAGTTCTTAACTTGGGGATCCAGGCAGTGCACGGACACCTTGAAATGATCCGCAACTTGTTGTGCCTATGTATGTATCGAGCTTTTTTCTGGTGAAAACATCCATCGCTTCATCACAAGCTCAAATGAACTCTTGCCATGGAAAAAGCTTAAGAACCACGGCATTAGACAGTCTCTGAACTGAAAAAGTACATCATAAAGGCCACAACTCCGTTACCATCTAAGGTTTAGACCATTATACGGAGTTCACACTGGAAGGTTTTTGTGATCCGGGGAATGGGAAATTTGGGCTTTCCAAGCACCAGAGGGAAGAGATGCACAGACCACCATGGTGGAAAAAGGAAAAACCACCCCCCTCCTCCAGATGTGTGTCACTGGCAAGAGTTTGTTCCCCAGTTGATTCTGAATCACAGGATTCTGGAACTGGAAGAGACCTAGTGGGCCCAGTCCTGGCTCTCCCAGGCCCAGAGAAGCTAAATATGTTCAAGGTCACACTCCTAGAACAGCGGCAGGTGTGCTCTCCCCAGCCCGCCTCCCTTTCTGTTCCCACCACACCACTGGGACAGAAAACAATTAAAAGACTCATCCATTAAAATACTTTTTTTAAAAAAAAGCTATTGAGTGAATGTGGTTAAATGCAGTACTTATTTACTTAACACATCAAATATGGCAACAAAAATCGGTCTATAAAGCTAAAAAGTAGACATAGCTCTTAAAGACCTGTCTGGGTGGGTGCTTTCATATCGGATCATTCCGAGCCTAATAAGAAATTGTCAATAAAATATCCATCTGCAGAGAGACAGTCGAGGTAAAGCACACCATCTATTGACTTTCAAATGGCTGCTAGCAGTTCTTTGGGAATTCAATACTATCAGCTGGGAAACATTTAAACCAGGTCCTTCCAGGGCTGAGATATACAAGAGACCATATGGCCCCAGCAGAACACTTCAAACAGGCAGCTGTATAGCTATAATTAAATCTGTAGTAGTCATGCTATTATTTATTTAGCAGATTTTTTTTTAATGTACCCTTCACGGAGGTCTCTGAGAACATGTACCAAATTAGAACAATAGAGAACACTGAAGAAGCAGAAGAAGGGAATGGAGGGGAAAGTAAGGTTCTGACATAAAGGCAGGCGACAACTATACAGAAGTTTCCCTGAGGGGTTCTTCATTCCGACCGAGCCACTGGTAGGTTGCGATCACTTGACTGGGGTGGATATTGACCTGAGGGTCCCTTCACTCCTTTGTTCCAGGGTACACTCCAGCCCAAAGTCCTGCCTCCTATGCTGGAATTCACACGTGCCATTCCACATTCACCAAATCAGGAAATCTCAAAAGAACTCAAAGACCATCTAGTACAATACCCGACTCAATGACTATATGCCTAACATTCCTATCATTTGCTTCTTCTTAAACATTATAGTGCAAGAAAAAGCATTCAAAATAATAATTAATTCAATGTCACCTCTGTCCACCACCCTGGTCCCTGACAGAATCCATACTTCCTTCTCTGGATTAGGGTATCTAACATTCTACATTATTTACTGATTCGTCTCGCAGTCTATGACGAGAACCCCCAAAGAGCAGGCACCGTGTGCTGTTCATCTCTGCAGTCTTGATCTCTAAGACAGCATTCAGTGCAAAGAAGGACTTAATAAAAACTTCATAAGTAAATTAGTGATAAAGCTTTATTTCCTTATACAATTCTTCCTTATATTGAAATAAAAACTGCTTCCATAAAACATCCAACTGGCATTACAGCTTTATGTGTGGAGCAGCGGACAATAAATCTATTCTCTCTCACTGGAAGCAACTTTCATGAACTTCCTGCCCCTCAAGCCGTCTCATCTCTGGAAGCCTGGATAAGTTACTTCAATTACTCTTCTTAGGTTAGTGCCAGGCATCTCGCTATGCTAGAATCATATCTCCTCGACTACTTTTGAATAATGGGTACCTTTGAAAAGTCTAAATCTGATGAAAGTTTTAAACATTCTGCCCAAATAAAGTAGCATTTTTCAAAGCATTCTCATTCGCTTCCTCTTTTGAGCCTACATGGTATACGTTTATTCTTGTTAAATTCCCCTGGTTTCAACCCCGTTGAGATCTTTCTCCATCTTGATTCTATTATCAATAGTTAAAATTTAGATGGCTAACCCTATCAGTTTTGCGTCATCTAAAAATATGATTATCATGCATTGTGCCCTAATCCAAATTGCTAACAAATTTTTTCAGCAGAGCCATACAAGCTGAACAGTGCCATGGCATTAGAAACTCCTCCCCCTTTTACACTGCTTATGAATCAACACACTTTGAGCACAGTTGCTTATCTAGCTAAGACCCCTCAGACAGTCACACAGCCCTCAGCTTGTCTAAATACTTAAGACAACATCTTTCGGGCCCTATAGAAGCCTTACAACAATCAAGTGCTTTGCTCAGAAAACACAATATATCAATACTCTTACATTCTTCTGCTCAACATGGATAGCAATGATTTAGAGCACAGGTTGGCAAACTTTTTCAGTGAAAGGCCAAATAGTAAATATTTTAGGCATTATAGGCAACGCAAAGTCTCTGTCACATTTTGTTCTTCTTTACAGCCCTTTAAAACTATAACCATTCTTAGCTCGCAAGCCATACACAGACACGTTAACTGGCAGGCCATGGCCATGAGCCATTGTCGGCCAGGCTTCGTCTTCTCAATTTTGAAGCAAATGGCCTCCTGGTGAAGACAAACATTTAACAAAAAATTAAAATATGCAATTATTGATAACAGTTGGGATAGGTGACATGCTAGAAAACCATAATGTGCACTGAGAGCTTATAGTAGCAGGCCCTTCCCAGATTAGGGAGGGTCACAGAGACTTTCCAAAGAAATAATGGGTGAGCACCAGTTTCCTGGATAGGGAAGAGCATTTCAGTCAAAGAAAACAGCATGTACAGAGGTCCAAAGACAGAAGGGAAACCAGCACAGTTAGTGGAACTGAAAGAACACTGTGTGGTTGGAGTAGAGTCAACAATTTGCAAGAACCTTTCACATCCGATTTGGAGAGAGGCTTCAGGCACGATAATACAGGGCTGTGAAGGTCATGCCAAGGATTCTGAGCTCCATCATAAAGGCAATGGGTAGTCACCACACCGTCTCAAGCAGTGAGTGACACTTTCTGTGCACTCATCCAGTACAAAAGCCTATCTTACATTTTCGATGTATCCCCACAGTGCTCTGTCAGCTTTTCACATTCGCAGGCTTAAAAATCGTAATGGTTTGTATGAATGTAAAAATAACTCAGTGCAATACCATAGACTGGCTCGTGGCTTGCTACTTTCAAAAAAGAAGAGAGGAAAGAGAAAATACCACCGGTATACAATTTTGCATGTATACTCCCATGGAGCTATTTAATTTAGAGTCATTCTAAATTGAGATCTATTTTAATAAAAACAAAAAGTACACCAGTGTTCTATTTTGCTACTTTCTCTTGAACCTCTCCAAAAATTAAAGATATACTGCCCGACTTATTGCTTGCTCTATTTCTGATGCTTTGTTCCATAGTTTGTACTAGTCCCCTATTCTCAAGGAGGCAGGGGAAACAGGTGAGGAAAGGAAGTAATATTTATTAAGTACCTACTCTGTACCTGGTGTACTTCACATAGATTATCTTCTTTTATTGTCATAAGAACATGAGGAGGAAAAAAAAAAAAAAGAACATGAGGAGACGAGTTTTTCTGTTTAACCAACTTTTCTTTAAGACTCAGAGTATTAGACAAGTTAACTCAGCTAGCAAAGAGGGAAGCCAGGATTTGAACCCAAATCGCTAGGATTCTACAACTCAGGCTTTCCTACCACATTGAGCAAAAGACATCTCCTTTTATCCAGAAAACTCTGAAATGGCTCTAAATCTTCTATCCTTTGATTTCCATCCTTTTCTCTTATTCTTTCCACCACTGAGATCTTACAAACTGGGAGTTTAGACCATAGAGGCATAGAGCCCCTGCTATATACTAGAGAAGGGAGAAACTTCTAGTAAGCCTTTTACTTCTGTTGTTCTTATTTTTTATCTTAATAAAAACTGCACATAGTACTACTTCAACACATCATTCAAAAATGAAAACCATACAGGATTCTTATAACTGGAAACCAAAATGTGACATGAATGCCGATCTTTCTAAAGAACTAGCTGCACCCTACTCCTGTAGTAGGAATTCCTTTAAGGAGTTCCATAAAGACACTTGCAGATAGGAACAGCATTTCTGTTTCCTCATGAAAATCCCTTCATTTTACAGATTTTTTAGATTTTACAAATTTTACAGATTTTTTATAATGTCCTCATGAAAAGAGCTATTCCACAAGAACTTCTCACTTTGAAAAAGAGTTTCACAACTATTTTAAATAGTAGTGGCAGTTGTTATTTTTCTAAACAAGATCTTCCTTCTAGAAAGCAGTGACTTGGAATGCCTTCTTGGATATCATAATTACAACAAGGCAGTAAATTATCCACCTTGTTTTTTTCTAAATACAAAGCCTCCATGCAGAGGCTACTTATTGAAACTTCTGGAATTTTCCTTGTTTATTTCTTAGTTTCTAAAATAAGTTGATATTGAAAGAGGTTTTATCCATAAATTGTATTTGAGAAACAATGAGTAATGCAAGCAAAGATGCGATGAGAAAAAGAAGCTTATTTCATCTTTGACCAAAAGGTTTTTCTGAAACAAGTCATCCTAATACATAGCTAGATTTCAATTTGACTTTTTCTTGCTGATTTTCAATAATATTCTTGGATCATTACCATAATGCTGTCCTTGGAATCTAAACTATAAGAAAAATATATAAGTGAGACAGGGTTATAATGTATAGAACTAATAAATTCAATAATACATCCCATTTGATAATAAATCCTTTCCGAGTTTGATCTGCATTACACCTAATTTCACATTATTTCATGTTATAAAAAAGGAAGTAGCTCATCTCCAAAAGTAGACTGTTGTATGGTCCATGATTTGAAATGTGCTATACTTGAGAAAACTTAGCAATAGCATGTCATCTTGCAACAGAACATATTTCTTTGCTGGCAGCTGGCTTTTCCAGTATGTCCTTGAGACACACTACAGTTTGTTTTAAATAAAGAAAAAAGAAAGATTTGGCGTTTTCTTTAAACTATGTCAATCAGCCAGTTAACTATCTTCATTCAGTTTTCATTATGAGAAAAATGTGTAAATGGATTTTAGCAAATGAAAGAGCAAACTATATTTGAAATGTTAGCATTTACATGACTTCCCTAAATGAAAAAAAATTAAAATGTATGAGATGGGCAAGAATGTGCATTTTAAGCAACTGGTTAACCTAATAAAACACTCTGCCAGTGATCATGATAAGACAAGAACAATACTTTGGGAATTTCTCTGAGAAAGTCTCACAGTCACAGTCATTTTCTTAGACTTAAAATAAAGTCTCTAGAGAAAGAACAAGGAGCTGCTTAATCTCTCCAATTAGTCAGCATCATCGTTAACATCAGCAACTAACACACAAGGCTCCTGCCTCTCCCCCAGTATGGAAGATGAGACATACACATAAAAAACAACAAACTAGTGAATCTATGCAAAGTAACAAATTTAGCGATGAAAATAGTAAATACTAAATGGTGTCAGAAATTCAAGACAGAAGTAATTAACATTAACTGCAATATTCAAGGATGGATGTAAAGAAAAAGCAGCACTTGACAAGTTCTAAAGTAAAGGTAGGACTTGGAAAAGTGTAGAGGGAAAGAGATACTTGGATCCAACAGAAACATGCATGCAATAACAATATTCATGGAAGGACAAGTGGACACATTTCATAGAGTGTGGGTAGAGTAGTATATATAGAGTAGAAGTTGAAAACATGAACTCCCAAAGAGCCAAATTAGCAATGCAAATTTAAAATACAAGGCATGATATCTAAAACGAAATTGACTTCCATCCCACCCAATCTTACTGCAAAATAAAACCAAAAATAAAGAGCAGTAGCTCATTTAAATAATGACAATGACGATGAAAATTTGTATAATATTTTAAAGCATATCTAGCACTTTCCTTCTCACACAACAACCCTGTGGAGAAGGCAGTTCAGACTGAATTATAATATCTGTATTATGAATCAGAAAACTGAAAGTCAGAAGAGTTAAGGTTTACCATGTTTATTTAAGTCTTGAAAGCTATTGCAATGAACAGCCTAATGAAAAACTTCAATATAATTGCTTAAAAAAAATTTAAGGTTATAATGATGTGTATCTATCAGACTAAATGACCTAGAGGTGCTATATCTACAGAGAGAATGAAAGTCAAAGAACCACGGGGTATTTTAGGAAAGTGCAAGTGAAGACACGTAAATTAAGTGAGTTCTAACTCTTGATGATCTACTGTGTTCTGCGGACAAGTCAACTGGCTAATCTAATCTACTTTCACTAATTCTACAGGTGACTCTAACCACCAAAAAAAAAAAAATTAACATTGAAATGTTGTTGTATTTCATCAAATTTGGGGAGTTTTAGGCCAATATTTCAAGGAATTCTAATAGCCACAATGCTTTCCATTTATTGGATGAACTAAGTCATTTATTTTTATTAAACTGCAGATAGTTGCTTTCCAATTTATTTCTCCTATTTCTTACCTAACTCTTTATCCAAGGAAGAATGTTTCGTTTGACTAAAACTCTTATCTTCTGTTATTTTTGTTCTCTAAAAGTGAAGATGCTTCTAAAATCTCTGGTTTCTCTTTGATTGACAGCTTTGGCCCACACAGTTACCTTGTCTTTCCCTGAACTCCTGCTGCACTTTGCTGTCATTCCCACACAGTTTATTTGGTGTGAATAATCAGCTAGATATAAACTTACAACCTGAGATTATACTTTTTTTTTTATTATATCAGCCTTTTCTCACTGACCTCCACCAATCCCACCCAGGGTATGGGGACACAACATCGAGTCTTTTTTAATCACTGTGGCAGCAGAAACATCCATCCAGCCTCCATAAGACCCTTAAGAATTTTTTTTAAATTACTGATTTTTTAAAATAGTAATTCTGGTGATTAGCCATTTAGCACATGTGCCTCAAAGACAAACCAAAAGCCAGAAACTATTAATTTGACACCTGTCTGTTTCACTGTGGCTTGGGACCTAAAAGAGACCCTAATAGGCAGAATTCATGACATTATCAGGACAAACTCTAACACTTAGACGCTATTTAACTTTAGGGAAATTACTTAATCTCTGCGTGCCTCAAGTTTGCCAATATAGAAAATAGGGTTGATAGTACCAATCCCAAAGCATTAGTATAAGTAGGTGTAAATCTATGTTACTTGTTAATTAGTCCTTACATAGGAATAGACTCAATACCATCAGATAGAGCCACTGAATGATAAACAGTGCAGCTAATTTTGACATTCAAAGCTTATAATGGCTCCCTATACAATGACTAAGTTACTTTCTACCCTCTCCTATGTGTATGCATGGAAGACTGATTAAGCAGGAATGTCAGCTTGGTATGATTAACCACTGGCTTTCAGATTGTATAGAAAAAGTGACTGCTGCCCTTTTAACATAGTGGCAAAAGAAAAAGAAGCATTGTTGTTTTCATTTCAGTTCACCTCTAGGGAGTGCAACCAGATCATTGGTGGTAGCACATGGAGAAATCAGAAAGCTCTGTTGGGGACTGATAAGGTCATGAGATTCTGTGGAGGCAAATAAATCAACTAGCCGCTGGATCAATCAGACAAGTGAGCTGGAAACAGTGGGACTCTCTTCTCTTTCTAAAGAAGAGCAAGAGAAACTTCCTCCCATGGTGTGATCTCTTCATAAATTTACTCTGCAGAGATTCCCCACTGGGAGGGAAATCGGGAAGCATGAGAATTTGCAAATATGCCTCAACATGTAAAAAATGGTTGGCTAATCTTTTTATTAGCTATTTCAGATGACAACACTCTTTCAAAGCTCCTAACAGAGCACTCCAGATAAGGTATAAAATTTTTGATTTAACTAACTGTACAGTCTGGATGTATGTGCACGTAAAACGCTCTTGGGAGTTAGGGGGAAGGAAGGAAGGAGATGCAGATCCAAGCTGCAAATGTGTTGAATAATGCTTCAAAGAGAACACTTGTCCAACTCTGCTTGCCATTTTTCTTTTTGTTCCAAATGCTGACCACCAAGAAGGGCTCTTGAGAGGAAGCCATTTGTGGTTGCCAAGGAAATTCCCACAGAGCCTGAAAAGCTCTCTCAGAGCTGGGAACAGCAACACCTTTAGCCAAAGCAGTGAGAAACATACAGGTGGCCAAGTCTATGAGCCCTGCCTTTTTCACCTCCTTATCTCAGAACACGGGTGATCAGCCAGTGTGGACAGCCAGTGAGACCACAAGAAAACCCAGTTTTAAGCTCTGTATTTTAACCTTCTGACAAAAGGCCCCAAAGTAAGCAGGGAGGCAGATGCTAGCTACCGAGATTCTTTTTACTTTCGCTGAGTCGGTACGCTTTTAGTGGAGTGAATCATAAGGAAGAAACTCAAAACTGACTGGCAAACGGTATCTTAGCAGTGGAGGAGGATTTATTAAAGTGTTGAAAAGATCTAGGACACAAGTGGTATAACCTTTTGGGAAGGGAATTGGATTGGTAATACACGGTGACCCAGCAAGTCCACTTAGAAAAATTTCTCCTCCAGAAATACTCAGGAAAGAATGCAGAAAAATCAAAGTAAGGCTATTCCTTAAGGGCTTATTTGTAACCAAAGAACTGAAAATAACTCACTATCTATTAATAGAAGATCATTTCAATCAAATATGATTTATATGTACTATGCAGCCTTTAAGAAGAATAAGGTAGGTGTCCATGGTATTGTTAGTTTAAAAAAATCACGTTGCAGAACAATATGATCTTATTTTTATTATATATACATACAAATATATAAGTATGCATCAAAAAAGTCCAGAGGACCCTACATCAAACCACTAATAGTGGTTATTTTGAAGGGTTACAATTTAAGAATTTTCACTTTTTATTTTACTCATTTTTACTTTGTTTAAATTTTACAGCAATCTTGTATATTTTTGAATCAGAAAATCCTAACATTATAAAAAATTATAGATATTAACATGTAACTATAGCAGGGAAAGAAAGATCCTACATATGTATTTACAACCAGTATAAAGTTTTTTTAACTATGCTCTTAAAGTGTTCAGCATAAAGATATTACAGTTTTCTGGTTTTGTAATAATTTGCCACTTCCAAGAGGAAAAATGTTTGTTTGTTTTATGAGGACTTGGTGAGACTTAGGTGACCGTGACATGAGAGGATGTCTCCATCAGAGATTATTGCTGATGGCATTCTACTGTTCTCTGCGATATATTCTAAGTATATCCATGATGCTTGCGTACAAGCAAAATGCCACGTATTGAAAAGAGAAAAAAGTGACATCAAACATGCTGGTTTATTATTTAAGATATGTAATAACTACAATGCCTTTTGTTAAAATGTCAAATACAGGGGTGGAGTGCTCCTGGGGTTCAATCCTTTCACAGGTACAGGTAAGAATGTGGCACAAGACTCTGTCCTATTCATACACACCCTGATGCTCCTTTCTGAACCATAAACACTAAGAAGTTTGTCCCTGTCACCATTCCTTAGTGAGGCCTCCAGTGAAGGTTCATGGGTCATGTGACATTAGCTGGGTGGCATGCCTGATGTCAGCCAACCGTAGCATCAAGAGGACTGCAGCTATAGATACGATCACTCGAAAACTCAATCTCACTACTCTTGGTGGCCTTCACCCACTTCTAGTACATTAAAATATTTTTAATAATTAATATTAACTAATATAATCAACAGTACATTGGAAACATTTGAACTAGCAAAGTCTTTTTCTTTCTTACAATACTTCTATGGCACAGAAGAATTCTCTTTGCTGACAGCAAAAGTCTTATCTATGGGTAACGCATTAATAAGTTGGTTCTTGTGGTCTATGAGCTCTCATTTTAATGCACAGAGCATTAGCATACAATACTTCATATAGAAACAACACCAGATGATCTAGAACATTGGAAAATTTCTCCATCCTATCATACAGCATCTCCGGTGATCTTTTTAAAGTGTAAGTCAGAATATACAACTTTCCCAGTAAAAATCCTAAAATAGTGTCTCATTGCACTTAGAATAAAAAAAAAAGAAGAAGAAGAAGGTCCTCCTGCCTGTTGTCCCAATCTCATATACCATTGCACACCTTGAATCCAGCCACTTTGGACTTTTCAATTCCTTGGATACACCATACTCATTTCCTCAGACCTCTGCTCTTGCTTTTTGCTCAGCCTAGGGACCTCTTCCCCCAGATCCGCTCCTTGTTGGCTAATCCTCCTACCCAAAATAGTTTCCCTGTACTTCTCCACATTACTCTGCTTTATTTTCAAGACAGCACTTACCATGAAGGGAAATTATCCTATTCATTTACTTGGTTTTGTTGTTTACTGCTTATCTCTTCCCAAAAGCACAGAAGCTCCATGAGACAAAAGATGTATCTTTTTCACTGACCTCGGTAACCTACCACTACGAGAGAATACCTTCTAGCACAGAATATACATTTTCAGTGAATTCAAGTCAGAGCAGCATACAGTTATGACGTGATTTAGGAGTTCAAAGTTATTGCAGCTTCAGTTAAAGTTACCATAGTTCTAAATGTTATGAAAGGTTCCCTTTTTTCCTGCCTGAAAACACACGAGAGAGCCTAGTTCACTTCATATTGCATTATCTGCTTCATTTTAAAGCTGACACAGAACCAAAACTGTAGTGACTAAGGACGTCTAAGGACTGCAACCACCTCCTCACAACACGCCTTTGTTCTCAGATTGTCACAGATGTGATTCCATTTGGAGCTCTCCTGACTTAGTGTCTCGCTGCTCCCTGAAAACATGCTAAAGACAAGTAATACAACCTCGGAAAACATGAGCCTTTTTTAGCCACTACACCCCCTTCTGAGGGGTGAAGTAAGACCACCCATACTAAGTGTGAACTGCAGGGCTTTTTGGCTGAGCTGTGGGAAAGAAAAGGAGGTGCTTTTGTATAATACTTTGCCGTCAGTGTGGTTATGAGATCACGATCAATGCTAAGGCAAGCTTTGTGTGAGCCCTGGGATGGAAATATACCTTCCAAATCATGAAAGAAGTCATCTCAGCTGGACTGGGTTTACTTACTCCTCTATCACGTATGTGTAAGAAAAAGATTAGGGTCATTCAATCACAGACTGTTTCCTTCTAGAAATGTTCATTTTAAAGTGGTCATGGCTTCGCAGTTTCAAATCTATACGTGGTTTCACCCTCTTACTTTCTGACAAAATATTTAAATTCAGGTCTATTTCTGCAAAATACCAACATTTCAAAAACAAGAACCAAGGCAGCCAAGTATCTTTATAAATAATAGGGAATGGGTAGTGCTGAAAATGATTACAATATACTTTCGAAATTAAGCTTAGGCCAAACTCCACCAGGATTCCTAAGAAACAGATCCTCAGATAAGCTAGTTAAATAATGAGTATCATGGAAATAACAACCAGATAAGCAGTTACAAGGTTACAAGACAGTGAGCCTCGAGTATCTCCCTGAGAATCTGAAAGATATTTCTACATCTGCTACATCCACTGCAATCTACACGACTGCAATTTCCCTTAAGGTTGGGCATGTAATTGTGAGATGTTATTGTGTTATTAATAAATTTGAAAAAAGTCAACCTTTGAAGTCATTGTACCACTAAGCACAAGAGTTAAAGCTAAGAGGTAAAAGGATGAGAAAAACTTTCTTATCCTCCTAGCTGACTCCATATTCACATGTAAACTGGAACTAAATCCACTCCATTTGATGGGCACCCATCTCACATGCATGGAAATTTGTAAAAGAACAGAAAAAGAATAAAGTGGAATGGGCAAACAAATCAATCTAAAGTAATCAAGAAAGATAACTAGATAATGTAAAAAAAAAAAAAAACTCCATAGCAACAAAATAAAAGAGATTATTTATGTAGATTTACAACTAGATGAACTCCAGATGTATTTTTTTAATCGACTTCTCCACAGGTGTTTTTCTGCTTAATAAATGTAACATCCAAGTTGGAATATTGTTGAAGCATTGAATCACCTAAATTTTGGCTGTGCTCTTCTGCTGTTAACTATTTTGAGCTATTTCTCAATAAAGCAGCCGCTACTGAAATCATAAGTACATAGGCTTGGCAGAGCCAGAAAAAAAAAAAGTGCAGTCCCCAGATTTGTTTCTTCTGTTTTCCCAAAACAGAATCTCATAAAAAAAATATGCCCTCAAATTCTGTCACTATGTAGCTGTCAGAAAGAGCAATTCTGTTCCTCTTATAACTCTGAACATTAAGCCCATTTCTTGTGCTACTGGGAAGTTAGATAGCTCCAGGAAGTGGCAAGGCACCATCACAACTGTTCAAATTGTATCCAGGCAGAATAATCAGTCAATCAGAAATTTCAGTCCTGGTCGGATGGAAGTTTTGGGGGCCAACTTGGACAAGCATACAGAACAAGTTTGACTTTACTGCCAAGATCACTTCCAGGACATTGGCTAATTAATTATAAAAGCTTTTTCAAAACAAATTTGAGCCTGGCAACCTTTTTTCCTACCCAAACAGAGAAAAAAAAGGTTAAAAAAATAAAAGCCCAGTTTACCATAGTTTCATCTTATTTGCAAATCCATTTTTCTTTTTTTATCCTAAAATGATGCAGGAGCTTTTGTATTCGAAGTTACTAAAATAGTAGGTATACATACTAGCAATATTAGCTTTATTTCTTTCTGTACCGTTGGTTTTAGAAGAGATCATGGATCAGTTACAAAGCTCTTCTTCAAACTCTCTGATAAGAAACAAAGAATGGAGTCTCTTCCTCTATTGAGAAGGGAGAACTCATTGGATTAACCATAGCTGCTGTAATAGATACCACTTACATGGATAGTTGCTCTTATAATGATATATTCATTAACCCTCATTTTTTGGCTTTGTGAACAAAAGAGAATAAAACTCCTGGATTAAATCGTCCTGGCTTCATCTTAACATGAACCTTGATGACTACAAGACGCTAGTGACAGGCACTGAAAATTCTGGTTTTAAGGACTCCATGTACACAGGTTTTATAGCAAAATCAATATCCCTAAATCATAATGTTCCAACATATTTCCTCAACTACTGGAATCAAAATCTTACATAGTACACATCTTAAGCCATCAGATTTCTGTGTATGCCCAGATATGAAGAGACCAAGAAGTTAGGAAATTTCTCTCAGCCAGCACTTACCAGCTGCTTAGTGACAAATTCCTGGCAAGAGGGGAGCTGTCCTTAATAAAAGAAGCCTTCCTCACAAAGTCCACCAACCTGATATATTCCTAACCTAGTAAGTGTACTGCCGTATCCAGCATTGAGACTCCTGGCAAACTTTGCGTGGAAAATACTGAATAGAGACAAAATGTGCAAAATAGCCTTGAGGGAACTTTAGTGGCCCGAGTTCTCCGTTTGCCACTACAGGTATGTACCCACAAATGTATCTAATATTTCTAATGATCTTCTCCCTGATCATTTCAAGAGGTAGGCAGATGAAAGGAAGGTGACATATTAGCATTTGAAGGCGGCACAGCTCAAGAAGCCAAGAATTTGTCTCAGCATAAGGGAGAGGAAAGTAAAGAAATGAGTCCTGATCCAAACAGAGAGTCCCTCTTCTGGGGAAGACAAATGAATGAACAAAGATAAGAAGGATAATACCAGATTTCAGAGGATCTCAAAAGTCACATAGGCAATTCTGAACTTAACTTGATAGGGAAGCCATTATAAATTTTTAATCCAGTGTAGAAAAATGAAGGCAATAATATGAAAAATGCATTGAACTGAGAGAAAATAGGGATAAGGGATTAATTCCAAAGGCTTTTCTAGCAATTTAGATCTGAGACTATGAAGGCCCTAGAGGAAGGAAGGAAGCAAGGAAGGGAGGGAGGGAGGGAGGAAGGGAAGGAAGGGAGGGAGGGAGGGAGGGAGGGAGGGAGGGAAGAAGGAAGGAAGGGAGGGAGGGAGGGAGGGATCCAAGAGCCATTTTACAGGAAAGAATGTAATGTATTATATACCTTTCCTGTACTTATAGAATTCACCAAGGCTTATAAACCTCTGTCGCTACTACAAGTGTTGCCAGGTTAAGAGGAACACCATCATAAATATGACTTTTAAAACAACAGCAAAATGTGAAAAGAGGAATTTTCAAACTCACCTACTTTGTGTGTGTGTCTGTGTGTGTGTGTGTGTGTGTGTGTGAGAGAGAGAGAGAGAATAAGGTCACACAATTATATACAATCATTATGTGGTATCCATAGAGGACTGGTTCCAGGACCTCCCTTGAATATCAAAATCTCAAGTCCCTTATATAAAATGGTGTAGGATTTGCATAAAACCTACACACATCTTCCTACATAGTTTAAATCAGCTCTTGATTACTTGTAATATCTAATACAATATATATACTATGTAAATAGCTGTTATACTATATTAATTAGAAAATAATGACCAAAAAAAGTCTACATGTTCAGTGCAGATGCAATTTTTTTTCAAATATTCTATCCACAGTTGATTGACTCCACGGATGCAGAATCCACAGATACGAGGGCTGAGCGTACAATTACCATATCAAGAGTGAAGCCAACTAGAAACACACTCTTCTGTTATATCCAAAGACAAAAAGGTAAGTTGTAAAAGCAAGAATCAGATACTTGTTTTTCTGAGGCAAGTCATATATTATTGTTTCCATTTAACAGAGAAGAAAACCAGCGTCCATCATCACACAGCCAGCCAGTTTCAGAACAAGTACCAAGACCAAATTGTCTTGCTTCATGTTCTTCTTGCTCTTTCCGGCATATGCTACTTTCCCTGCAGCCCTTGGGGAAACAGGCCAGGACTTCTGTCATTTTTAAAATATGCTGCTTTCATTTCTTTGAAGCTTTGAGATTTTCTATGTAGGAAGCATACTTTTACAAATTTCAATATACTACATTCTTAAAATATAATCTCCCTCCACAGATACCCACCCAACTGGAAAAAATGGCACAGTTATTTTATACCATTTTCTCCTCAAAAGAAAGCGAACAGAGATTCACAACCTGATTGTTCTTCGCTTCAAGTTGGCTACTTGCTGTGTGTTTTAACACACAGATGAGTGCACAGCTAGTGAGACAACCCAACTATCACTACCCCAAATTATTGCCATTTATCAGCATTTCTTAGCTCTTTCTAGTTTACCAAAACACTTTTTCCTAAATTATTTCTTTTAATGCCCACAATAACTCTGAGCCTGAGAAGATTACTGTTTTAAAGTTGAGACAACTGTAGCTCCCGGATGTGAACTGTCCCAGTGAACACATCAGGGAGGGTGGAGGAAAGACGAGGTTCTGCTCTTCTGATTCCAGCTTCCTTCGGGTCTCTCCTTCCTTCAGAAAAAGTGCAAACTCCCCTCCGCACATCATGGTCCGAAATCTCTAATCCTTTCCCAGCATGTCTCATATGCACCTAGTCTCACATTGTAAAGAAGCGAGAATTCTGTGCTTACCTGGTCCTTCTCTGGTTTATCGGAGATGTCATTCAGGCTGGAGGAAGTCAGATTCCTATGGGCCATGGCTGGGCTACCTGGAAGAACACAAGTAAACTCTCATTAAAGACTCCTGGTCCACAACACAAAGACTTTGGTTGCATATTTCATAAACACTCGTAGATGATGATGGGAATGGTGATGATGCTCTCAACCACATTAAGGGTTCTCCTGAAGAGTGTTCCACAGTCTAAGCTGGAGTATGAACATAATTAACGAAAAGTATGCAAAATCCCAAATACCTTAAGATTTATTGCCTGGTTCTCTTTTAAGATAAGTTAGACTTTGAAAGAAACTTCTAAAACAATAAGCATAAAAATAAATTTACTCCTGGTTTGGTTCAATTTTTGTCACTGCCCTTTACACACATGCCAATCTCCCTGGTTTTCTTTCCTTTTTTCATTGCCTGCAGAGCAATTTCTTCATCTTCAGCAGAGCTAGCCCAGGATGTGGGCCCAGATCTCCTCTCCCCCCAGGTCTCAGCAGCCCTTCCTAGAGTACCACTTGGTCTGATCCACCTAAAAGGCCACCTGCATTCTGCCTACCATGCTGATCAATAATATTTCTCTTTAGTGGGCTTCTGATCTAGATCCAATGCCTTTTATCTCAAAGTAGTATTATCACAGGCTGCTTTACATTTCTGCATTCCCCCACCTTAACCTGCCAAACCTCTTCTTTAAGTCAAAGCATGGATGTTATCAGGAATACTATGTGGAAACCAATCTCCTTGTCAATACAGCAGCTGTAGGTAAGATCCACTGGTGATCCATCTACTGATTTCAGACACAATCATACACAAATAGAGAGGAGGGATACCTAGAAGAGCTGTAGATCATTTTCAAGTACACCATTTAATCAACAGAATGCCGAACTTTCACTCTGCAGTTGGACCTGAAATTTCTGGGCTTACTAAGCAAAAGAATAACTTTTCAAAGCCAAGGTGTTTGACCCAACCTCTGCAGGGTGCTGAGCAATGCATTCATCCTTAATCCTCAATGATCTGACACAGGCTGGTCTTCACAGCAAGAGGACAAGGGTTGAAAAGAGGCACAAAAGTTCTAACCCAGCTTCACATTTGCTTCCAAATCATTCTTTAGTTTACAGACTTGAATTCCTTTGGACAGAAACTTCAACATATAATTTAACAAAAGACTAAAATCTACTAATAAGTTAATGTCTATATAATAGCAGTTCTTTAAATAATATAATTCCTTTTAACTACTAGATCAGAAAAATTATAATCTCCTTGAGCTGACAAGACAGGGTATTTTCCACTCTGTTGCATTTCATTGAGTAAGCATGGCCCAGCTCTCTTAAATCTTTTACCTGGTAGGGTGTTTTACCTAGGAAATTTGAGCACAAGGCATTATTCAAAAGAAAGTAACATCTGAAAATGTGCTTTATGAGCAGAATTAAAGGAACCCCTTTAAAGGCCCCATGTTCTTAGAACCACATACTAGATTTCTAGTGTTCACTCAATACAAAAGACACCAGGTACAAACTGGAATGTCCCCCAGTAATGCCAAGATAGAAACTAATAGAAAATGATGAGTAAGTAGAATTGGACACTTTACATTTAAAACCAAAACCAGTTATTTGAACTAACTGGATAAAAGTTCTGCCTGAATAAATGAAGAAATCGAAATTACACATTCTTCAATCAGTGAAGCCTTAGCAATCCTAATCATAAGTTAAAAGTAGTTTGTGTAACTGAATGGGTAAGATTAATTTCTAAACATCAAATCAATTATACATAAATGGCAGTATTAAAATAATTTTAAAGCAGCTTTTCATTAAGTGATTTAAATTTCCTGGACAATAGCCTAAACTCATTGATTTGTTTTGTAAACTCTTTATAAATACTGCAAAGGTGCATTTCAGCCCAAGCACTGTCCTAACTGCTGCAAAATCTGAACAGATAGAAGCCAAGTTAATAAAGATTTTATGAGAATGGAAATCTTGATTAATTTGACAACTTTTCCAAGAAACCTTATATACTGTCTCATCATTTCTCTCATTTCTGAAAGACAGTTATTACGTGGCCATCTAGAATTATACTATGTAAGGGGCAGAGAAAGGCACAGGTCCAAGAAAGGCGCGGGAACCAGCTGAGGAAGAGAAGACTAGCACTAAGAGAAAATCAAATCTATTGATTCTCATTAATAAAAAGTAATTAGTATTAACAGCTTCACTAATATTTAACACTATAAGAGTTTGCTAGTCAACACTTCCAGGTACCTAAGCAAAATGATCAGCATTTTTCAATCTTTTCCCATCTCCCTCCCTACCAAACTCTCCCCGCCCCAAACACACACTCCCCAAGACCTTGAACCAGGGACAAATCCTTCCCAATGCTCTAAATCAGTGGCTCCCAAAGTGTGGTCCCCAGACCAGCAGCATCCTCATCACTTAGAAATGCAGACTCTTGGGACTCACACCAGACCAATTCTATCAACATTCTGGATATGAGGACCACCCACAGGGGTTTTAACAAACTCTTCAAGTGATTCTGAAGCATGCTAAAGATCAAGTACCACTGCTCTATCTACACCTGTCTTAGCAGAACCTATCCTAGTTGGAATCTGAGTAAAAAGAAGCATATGTAAGTTGGAGGGGTTTAGACAGAGGAATAATTCGGATAACCTTGCCCTCTTCCAAGCCACTGCTCTAAACTATCATATCTCAAGCAAATCATTAAATTAGCACCTTTGCCACATAAACACACACAAAGGATCATATCTGGCTGTTCCTCCGAATCCTCACCTCAACAACCAAATAAATAACTTTTGTTTTGGAAACTCACTGTTTAATCAACCTTTTCCGGAAGCATGTCACCCAGATCAAAGAAGAAAAAGGACAAGAACCAGAAGAGATTACAAACCAGATTATATGTAGGAATCAGAAATACATGTGTGGCATTTTAGCTAACCTGGGAAGCAGCTGTTACATCACAGGCCCCTAACAATGCTCTATTGTAGATATTCTGCACAGGACATTTAATAAGACACACTGTCAGAATAAACCACTGCTTTCTATTTAGAGTTTTGGCCTGTAAATAAACTCATTCTACTGCAATCCTGAGTGAGTGGGGAAAATAAACGTAAATGTCACCTAGTACCAAAAAGGTGAAATACAAGGATACCCTAAAGTAAGTTACTTCTCAGCAGGTGCTCATTCATTCACTCAAAGCTACAACTAGTAGCCCTTTTCATCTAAAATTCAGGGCATACAAATGTCTTGTGATTCTTCTTGGTCCAAAGAAACTTTGTGGTGTTTTTTTTTTAATTTGATTTTATAAAAAAAAAACAAAAAACAGTTTCAAGTGCATAGTCATAATTAATTTTCATATCACTGTTCTCTGGCCATAAGAAAAAGAAAGCTTTGGAGAATCACATTTTCAAGCAGTTTCACACAATCAAAAACAATTTCATTTTCAAAGTACTCACTTGGCAAGGACATGCTGTTGCTACAAAAATTAATTACATTCTGTATTAAGTTTGAAAATCATTGTTATTCTTTAGCATACATGTAGCAATTCATAAAATCCTTTGCAGTTGTATATACTAGATACAATCAAAGGGGTGAAGAGAATGTGTAGCATAGAAAAGGATATTTGAATGTGTACATATTAAATAGAATATGTAAATATCCTGTAATACAATGGCACATAAACTCCCCCCTCACCTCATACCTCTATAATAAGCCAATAAAGGACCCCAGGGACAAGCTAAAACAAAGATCTCATGGCCTATGAAATAAACTGGGTCTTATAGTCTTAATAATAACTAAATAACATTTTAGCATAAAAAATAACTAAGGCAACTTACATCTAACAGCCATATAAGTGAATCTGGTTGTTAATGGCAGAAAATTTGGAGGTATGGGTTATGATTTGTACTGCTTGGGATCACAAAACTAACGATAAGTGTAGTTTCAGAATAGCGCATGTTAATGTGTTCTATACTCCCACTGATCTATTGACCCACCTTTTTTCCCCTCCTTTGATATAACAAACCTACTAGAAGATGTCTATAGCCAAGATTAATGGCCAATTAACCTTTTTGCATACTTGGTACTTTAACTTACATTATCTTACTTAATCCTCATATCAACACTGTGGGGTTAGTATTATTATTACCACTGTATGATAAACAAATGAACTTCAAGGAGGTTAAGTTCATGGTCACACAAGTGGTAAAAATATAATTTAAACCTGGATCTCTTAATAGCAATCCACTGCCTCTGAGAAGAAAACTGATCTATGTTCTTTACATAAACATAAACTTCATCATGTCTAATGAAGAGAAAATGTAATGTACAACCACAAAGAATAAATTCTATTTCCGTACCAATTATGTGCAATATAACATTGCTAAGTATGTTTAAGGCAGATATGTTCTTGGTTTCCAACTTAGCTGTTCCCAAAGACAGAGTTTGTATTTCTTTACTTTTTCATTTTCATAAAGGAGAAAAAACTACTGAACTCGGATACTCTGTTTGCCACTGTAATTAAATAGTAGCCCCAAATCACAGCTCTGTGATAAAGAAAAAAGGATGCTAATGGCAATAGCAATATAATTATAAAAGAATACTGCATGCTTCTGAATGTCTTAATTCATAGCAGAGCCAAGTGTTCGTAATATTCCACAAAATACATACAGCCAATTCTCCATTACTTCCACATTGGTTTTCCAGATTTCAAGTTACTTCAACTACAATTTCTTCCCATTTCACCCACTAAAAACAGGAATACAATGGGACAAAGAGAATAAATCCCTCAGGATACTTACAATGAGTTTGAGAAAGTCTAGAAGGAATGGCTAAAAGATACATTGGATTTTTGTCAGACCAGCTTCCTAGTTTTCGATGGTAATATGTTATCAAGAGCTGTCCCCACCAAAAATAATGGTAAAATAAGCATGTCATTAAGACCCTCAACCCAGTCCCATTCACCACCCCCCCAAATAAATTGCAAAAATATTTAAAATGTAAACATCATACTAAAGAAAGTTAAAGATATTATCAGTTAGAAGGAGCCCTCTGAAGGAATTTCATAGCTAAGAAAGAATCAATTTGTGGGCATTTTTGCTTATTTCATTTTTACTTGTTTTGTTTAGAAGGTTTTTATTGTTTGTTCATTTCGATTTAATATAATGTAAACTCTAACAGCCTAGAGCCAAGGCCTTGGTTTGTCTTGTTCATAGCTGTAGCCTCAGAGCTTGACATTAGTGGCACTTAATAAATATTTATGAATGAATAGTAGTGACTGAGTATCATTTTGCCTCCATTTGGAGTTATTACTATAAACACTACTGTGCAAAGTCCACCTCCTATGGAGGGAGATGCTGTGTGCACAGTCTGAGAGCCTTCAGACTTGGAAAACCTAAGAGTAAATCAGTAAGAGGTTTGTAGCTGGCCCAGAACTGACAGAACCAAAAGCCTCAGCCGAATTGCCCAAAGCTGGTCGGCCAGCAGCGGGAAGACAAGGAGCTATACAGGGGAGAAAGAGAAACTCCCTGCAGAGGAAGAATCAGGAGGTGAAGATGGAGGAGGAGCGAGGCAGGACCTCAGCTCAAGGAAAGCAGAGCTTGGGTATAGAGAAGCTGGGGAAAACTAAAATAACTCAAGCATGTGATTGTCTTGGAGAGAAGACATCAAAAGACCCAAATAACAATCATAGTGTGTGAGTAGAGTTCTAGCCAAAAGCTGAAGTCATTTGTAATGTTTAGGACAAAGATAATGGAGAGGATGTCCTCAGTGGAGAGATGGGAGTGTGCAGAGGCCAAATCACACCGCAGCAGACACCCGTGTTTCCGAGGCCTCGCAAACACTAGGCGCTGTTTCTAAAGACCGTTCTCTACCCTTTCAGACCTCTGCTGGCCACACTCCCCTTGATAATCGGTTTAACCTCCACTTCCTTGACCCTGTTCTCTCCTGTTTTTGTTTTTTTCTTAATTTTCTGACTACTCATTAGGTTTTCCCTAAGATTCAGTGTTAGATCTCAGACATCTCAATGTCAAACACATGAGGTTCATCTCTTCTGATTCTTTTAAATTCCAACCAGCAAAAGCAAAATGCTCCAATTCATGGTGACTCCTATTCTAATAACATTGCACTAGGCATTTAATTTTTAGTGTGATCTAAAATAGGCAGCTGAATTTTTATAAAAGCATTTCATTCTCTTTCTCATGCATACATATATTAATAAGACATATAAAATCTCTACTCAGCTGAGAAGGCACTCAGAACATACAAAGACTGGCAAACTTTCTAAATGGGAAAGTCTCTGTGATGCACTTCAAGGAATCTGTGATCCTTGCAATTATAGTATTTGAGATTGTTTAGTTCTCTCTCTCTGTCTCACATATACACACACTTACATGAGCACACATATATACAAAGACATACACCCATGCACACACACACACACACACAATATAAAACTATGAACAAAAAATTATTACATCCAAAAAATGTGGGGGGAAGTACATAACCTGTATGGATAATAAAAAGTAAAGGTACCAGTGACAGAAGTCTGGAAGTGTAAGCAGCAAGGAGACAGGCGACAAAGGGTAGGGATGCTGACATCCTTTTTTAACAAGGTAAGAGGTTAAAAGATCCTGTCAACACTTGCTATAAAAAGAAATAAAAGCATAAGTTTACTACTTAAAATTACAAATGCAATAGATAATGGAACTAAAAATAATGACACAAATATATTTGGAAGAAAGAAAGTGTACAAATGAGATAAAAGTTTCTTTCTGCCAAATAATAGATTAATAGACAATATCTAAAATTAAAAATTCTGAAATAGCAAGGTAAGCTTCCTGTTATACGGAGATACAAAGATAACCATGAAAAAAAAACTAAAAGAAAAAAATTAGAGACCGTTTAAGGAGTTAAAAAAGATTGTTACAAGGACAGACCTGGGAAGAGGGAAGATGAAGCAAAGGAGTTTGTTCTACATTAGAGGTTCTTCCGTACACCTCAATTTCATAACATTTGCACATCATACTTTAATAAAAACATATTACATATGTCTATGTTATCATGTAAGTCTTAACTAAATCTACTTTTATTATTTCCAATTACCTGATATTGAGTTGAAACATCATCAACTAGCAGCCAACCTTGGGAGATTTAACTAAATCAAATTTTAACACAAACACAGAGATCAAAAATTTTACAGAGCGTAAAATCAAATTTTAAAGAGGGTAAAATCAAATTTTAAGCAGTTTAATGTGCTCCATGAAATACTATTTACACCATTTTTTAAAATTATGGCAAGGGAAATTTTTTTCTGGAGACTATCTAAATTATCAAAGATTCTAATCTACAGCTTTAGTCACCAGAAACCTTTATACCTGAAAGTATGAATATGTGCAAGAAAAGCATGCCATTTAGCACAGCCCTACATCTGTAGCCAAATACAGATATAGATGTAGATGTAGAAGGTGTAGGTGCAGGTGTAGGTATAAGTGCACATATAGATACAGATAAAGATGATGCAGAACTTTAAAAGGTTCTTAAAAGGTACATTCTCTGGGCCTCCACTTACAAATGTAGCCCCCTCCCCACTGCTCTAGATTTATGGCTCCCAAAACATGACTTGGGGAAAGGCCAATCAAATTGGCTTCTTATGCTGTAACTCCTCACAGCCTTAACTGACCGCAAGTTTGGTTAAGTGATACACGTCAAGCAATCGATGACTACAGGTCACCCGCAACTCTGGGAGCAGCCTCCAGGAAAGAAGGGCACAGACACCTCTGGACTCACAATGCCTCCTTCACCCAAGTGGCCCTGAAGACCATCCACGTTAAGGTGCCACAAGTCTGAGAGATAACAAAGGTAGGGCACAACATTGCCTGGCATGCACTTGCTCTCACACTCACTTTCTCTCCATTGGAGACGTTAATTATGCAATTCAGCCAAAGTGACATCGAGGGCCCAAATGGCTGCGACAACTTCGGGGCCTCAAGCGATCCTAGAGTTACCCTGGTGAATTCTGTTCAGAACTATGATCGGCCCAGGATTTCCTTGTTGTTGGAAAGCCCAAAGGGAACTGAGATGTTTGCAGTTCTGAGCTGATACTGTCCTACTCCTAAATCTCATCTAGTCTAGTTCCAAGAAGTACCAGGTGTGAGGATAGTTAACTGTATGACACACACCTGCCTGACATTAACTGCTACATCCACTATTTTTCTGACTGGGGGGGGTAGGGGTGGAGGAGGCGACAGGGTGGCTCACATCTCTCCTCTCCGGATGAGCCTAATGGGTACATAAACATAAATATCAAAAGAATTATGCCATCAAGCTATCAAGGAATAAAGACAAAGTTAAAGTAAGAAAAGATTGTAAAATGACAGTATTAATCCTTTACAGGATTGCTGTAAGGATTAAGCAAGAAACACACGAGGAGGTGTCCTGCTCAGACGTTCAATGAATGTTAGTGTCCTTCTCTTTCCCTCTGCCCTCCAAGTATGTGCAGAGATCCCCTCTGAACTCAGGATCTTTAGGAAACTGTAAACTTCAATCACCATGGTGAGATCCCACAACCCCTCGCCATCAGCAATTTTCCAGCCTAAGGAGATGA
The DNA here is from genome assembly GCF_041146395.1 of Eulemur rufifrons. Classification (NCBI taxonomy): domain Eukaryota; kingdom Metazoa; phylum Chordata; class Mammalia; order Primates; family Lemuridae; genus Eulemur; species Eulemur rufifrons. The sequence continues at coordinate 22,695,601 of NC_091006.1, forward strand.
GTTCAGAGACTTTACTGCAGTTCTAATTCATATCCTGAGGTGGGGGTTGAAATCATCTGAGCTGACTCAAGAAATAAGGACTGAGGCCTACGTGTAGCTGTTATTCATTATACAGAGGGTATGTGACGACTTCAGCCAAACCAACACGAGAGAGCGTCTAGCAGAAGTGTCAGGTATCTCACTCAGTGCATAGGTCATGAGTAATTATTTACTTGAGAGACCTACGTAATGTTACCTCACTTGCCTGCATATGTACATCGTGGGTATAGAAAGTTCTTTAATGCTAATCTCTAATATTCCCTTGAGGAGACTGTGGTCTTAGCTCATGCTAGTACCTGTCATTCTGATTTGAGGGCAATATACACTTTTCTATATTGACTGCTGAAATGGTGTAGAGAATGAACTGGGTAGAAAAAAGAGCAAATGGTAAAATACATGAATCATCATACTAAAAAAAAAAAAAAGCTCTGAGAATGCTTCACTGGGTCTAGTTATGCTGGTTAAAGATTGCTAAAATCAGTGAGCAAAGGTACTTTTTTAAAAATCCATTTTCTGCTGAACCAAGATAAAGAGAAAAGAAACAGAGAATGAGAGAGAAACTTGTATCAGGAGTAATCTGAATCGGTACCAAAACTTTCAGCTTCAAAAATTCCTCCAGCACAGTATAAGAATTTTCTCACGCTTGTACATTACCTCTGGACCAGGAGCACAATGCAGAGGGTGCAGGGGATTTAGATGTCCCACAGGGCAGATTCTCTGGAAGGCTGGGTATGTTGTCAATATTATAGACGTAGCTCATAGAATCACAGAGGTAAATAGCAACTGGAGATCACCTAACCAGCTTCTCATCCAAGCAGTTTTTCTCCTACAATGTTAGACTTAGCCAGTCTCCTAATATCTGCTTATATACTTTCAGAGACCAAAAAAACTGGCCATTTCATGAAGCAATCCATTTCATTGTGATAAAGCTCATTCTTTTGTGTGGCAAACTGCCTCAATATCCCAGGTAAGTAGGGGCATTTGCACAGACCAAGAGGAGCATATTGACTGTGATCAGAGGGCCAACCAAAGCACACACGTGCTCAGAAAGAACTGGCTTTCATTTAAATATGCATAACTTCTAGTAGTCTCCTTAGAAATAAGTGTACATCCTCATATGTTCCCAGGCTCAGCTAAGAATGTTCATCAAGAGAGGCCCTTGCTTTATCTTTTACAATTCTCCAGCACCGGGAAGTCGGTCCCTGCAGTCCTCATCCCTCCCAAAAAGCTAGTGTACGAAGGTCTCTTGAAGGAAAAACCTTGCATCTGCATACAAGGGGACTATATCCTCACCAACAGGGCTTTACCAGCCTAAACCTGGGAAAACAAAAATCTGGATCAGGTTATTAATTTATTTGGAAAAATCAATGGACTCTAAACATGACATTCAATCCTTATCCCAAAACATCAGGAGTCTCAATAAAATATCTTCTTCACTAAAATGTTCATCCACAGGGCCTAGTTCTGTTCCTCTGAAGCAGCAAAGCAAAGCCTACTTTCCTCTCCACGTTTGTATTAAGCCAGTTCACGTGAACCAACTAAGTCGCCTTTTCTTCAACTCTTCTAATCAACACTGCTATGGCTGTGTCTACAACTCTCACTATCTAATCACCTCCTTGATGGCCTTCATGTTCCCATTCTCCTCATGATGCGGACCACTATGTCTACAAGCACTTCTCATTCTACTCAGGATAAGCTCAGCTTCATCTAGGTAACTTATCAATTATCATAAACATCACTCTTCCCTTGGTAGTAAACAGCTCTGTCTATGAGCTCTCTGAAGATAGGGACTGTGTCTACCTTAATTGTTGTATATTCCCAGCACCTAGCTCAGTACTGGGCCAAGAGTAGTACTCAAAAATATTTAAGTGAATAAATTAATTAACAACCTGAATGAATTAATATATCACCCCAAAACTCTATCACTGTAACTGGATACAATGAAATTGTCACCACTAAAGGGGGAAGGAACCTTCCCAAGCCAGGGTTATAATAATCACTCCTACCAAACACAATAGCCACAACTATCCCCATCATCATTACAAATAAAAATAACAACCTACACAGCCTGAGCCACTGGCTGGGTAAGAGGAAATGTCACTTTCTTACAGGCTCTGGGCACTTCCCTACAAACTCAGACAAAAATTATTCAAAGATGTCCTTTGGAAATTGGGGCTATGATTCAACCTTGACACCTACAGCAATTCCTGAAATCCAGACCCCAGTGTAAATGTGTGCTAGAAGAATTGATTTTTAAAGTAAGACTTTTACTGAGGGAAAAACTGTCATTATAAATGGATTTATCCTGCTCTTTTTCCTCAGAAAGGATGCTGATATTAGTCTCTCTGCTACATTCAGCTAATAAGACTGCAGTTAGATCTGTAGCCAGGGTCACTACGTGCATCACAGTGTGTGGCTCTTTCTGCAGCAAAAGCTGATCACGGCCCATAATATTAATAGTTTGTGTGCTCCAGCTGTTTCATGGGATTGATAAGAACGGGCCTTAGAAAACAGAACCATCTCAGAAAAATACACTTCAGAATGCCGGCTTGTTCTTGTCACCGAGAAACACCAGGAATTTCATTTTCTGACTTGAAACAGCAAAACTCTGAGTCATCAGCGTCCACACTTCGTGTTAGCAGATAAGAGCAGTATCTGTGGCTGGAAGTAGGGAGACCTGAGAGTCTAGAGAATAAGAAGCAGTGGGAGTAATGACAAGGACACATGGCATCTAGAGTCTACCCACTCAAGTTCAAACTCTGGTCCTCCCGCCCTTACTGGGTGACCTCAAGCACTTCACATTAGATAGGCAAGATTATAATAAAAGAACCTCAGATTCTCACTGCTTAAACCAGCAGTGATTTATTTCTCATTTGTGATAACAACCACCATGGATTGGCTGGGGGTTGGCTCTGCATCTCTGTCCCTAGGCCAGGACCCGGATGCGTGGAGCAGCTACTCTCTTGAGGGAGAAGAGACTAGCAAAGGATGCTGCCTCTCTTAAAGCGGCCCCTAGGAATGGCACCATCACTTCTGCTCACCTTTCCTTGGCCAGAGCAAGTCATGTGCTCACACCTAACTTCAGAGGGGCAGGGAAGTAGATTCCTCATACGTCCCCAGAAAGAGAAAGAACAGGAATGTAGGTGAATAGCTCTAATGATTACCATAAATACTTAACCTCACTGAGCTCCAATGCCTTCATCTATAACCAGGGGTCAGTGATGCTTACTTCGTAGGAATGTTTTGTGGGAACCAGTTTGAATAAACCGATAGCTGGAATAGTCACGGTTTCCCTGCTTGCAATATCTCAGTCATGGACAGAAGGATCTAGTCAGCAAGAAATGGAGGCCCTGACTAAGGAATCCAATTCTCAAATCCTACTACTACCAGCAGCCAGAGAAAAGCAGCGGAGCTTCCCCGGGGCACTGAGGCTGGTCAGTCTCTGGGTGATGTGAAGACTATGATCAGATAAATTCAGAAAAATCTTTCCTGCTCTAGGTTTCCATGTTACCTCCTCTTTTCTCTCATTTTTCAGGTTTTTTTATTTAATCAAAAAATATTTATGAAGTGCATGTGTTTCAAGCCCCATGTTAGGCTCTGGATGATAAATAAATCAGCTTCTTCCAAAGGAGCCCCAATCTATGCAAGAAGAATCACAATTCATGGTCCTATAATAGCTCCCCACACCACTACCACCACTGCCACCAGAAAAAAAAAAAAAAAAAAAAAGACAACGAATTCACACAAACAAGGAAATCTAGATGAATTTAAGAAATTTGTCATCATTCTTTCCAAAACTTTGTTTTGTCCAATAGTCAAAAACAAAAATAAGACTACAAATTGTTAAGAAGGTTTGTCTCAGGCTAATGGATACTACACATTCTGGTTAAGTAGATGCTACATATTCTATCTCCTCTCTTACTTGTTTTCAGATAGACTAAGCTCTTAAAGATGATCAGAGCACATCACATACCAACGTAGTGGGAACAAAGGAGATACAAGTGTGACTCATATTGCATGGTTAGCAAATAATTTAGTCATAGCAAGAATCAAGTAGATGAATTGGTCCAGTCCAACAGTTATGGAACATCTACTAAGTGTGAGACTTAGTAGATTATGGTTAACATTGAGGATATGAAGATGAATGGGATGTGGTCAGGCTCTCAAGGCACCATGTCAACAATGAAAAAAACATGCTATGATATAATGATAAATCACGGGGGTGGGGAGGTTGAGTCATAAGAGCATCAGTGATGGAGAGGCACTCTGGTGGGGTGGGGAGGGGTAAAGAGAGATATGAAAAAAAGTCTCCTGGGGAAAAGAGCTTCAAGAATACATTATATTTAGTAGCACCAAGTAGGGAAAGCTGGAACAGCATGAACAAATGATAGAGAGATTGAAAGGCATGGAATTTTAAGTTTATGAGAATCTAAATTATTAGAGCTTATAGTACAAGAGTAGGAATGTCAAGAGATATGCAAGATGGATTTAAAGGGGTGAGAATGAGGCTGGGAAAACAAGAGAATATTGAAATGGTCCGCGTAAGAGATGAAGGACCCAAAGTAAACAACTATAATCATCAAGGCAGGGCAAGAATGAAAAGGAAGTAAAACAGCAGCAGGGTCTGTTTAAAGGGTAGAGAAGATGAAGGACGAGGAGGAGGAGGAGTCTAAGATAACAGGGGCTTTTTGGTCTGTCAATGGGATGAATGAGGATCCATTGAGGTGGAGGATGCATTAACAGGAGTAGAACTGAGATCTGAATTACCAGGACAGGTCTAAACATAAAAACATTCAGCTAACTACAGAAAGAAAAGTGCCATTTCTGAAGACTCTGCTAGCAATTTTCATCAAAGTAAAATTCTACTGTTTGCTGCCAAAAAGAAATTTCATTATTAACTTTGAAATTGATATCCACAGCTAGAATACTGCATTTGCATTTCCTCCCGTCTCTCTTATTCACCTGTGCACAGACATACCAATAATTCAAGCAGTTAGATCTTCAGTTGTCTCCAGTCATTAAATCCAGACATTGTTTGGTCTCATGAGAGTGCTTTACTGTATATTTGCATGAAAGATTCTCTATCAGTTTCAAATTAATCTCGTCCACCTCAGAAGTGCCCTGTACAACCACAGTCTCGCTGGGTCTTCAGTAGACCTTGAAGTGGTAACTCTAACCCTCCCTCATTATGAGAAAAGCCCTCCCCCGCCATCTATTGTATAAGAGTATGCAGGAGAAGATTTTCTGCATACTAGCCTCACACAGCTTCATATTGCTCTCAGCCCTGCCAAGAAGGGCACATTCCAAAGTCAAGGCTACAATTCCTGTTGTGATGGGGTCGTCATTAGTGCTGTCCACCAAGTATTTCTGAATCTTCACATTCTGGGCACATGGTAGCACAGCCATTCTTTGAAGTTAGGTGTGGACACATGACTCACGAAGGAAATGTACATGAATGTGACATGTATTACCTCTGGGCGGAAGTTTAAGAGGCAGCTTGTGAGTCACCATGACCCTTGCCTACTGCTACAATGATTGTGGAAGCCTGTATGGAGAGAAGGCTTCCATCAGCCCAGATCCTGACTAACAATGATGAGCACAGCCCTCTGAAGGCCCACATCAGACATGTGGTAGCATGAGGAAGGAAGAAACTTCTGTGGTATTAAGTAACACAAATGTTTGGGCTTAGCTGTCACTGTAGCAAAATCTCTCCCATCCTGACTACTACTTGTCATGCAAGCAGCAAAGAAAGGAGGTCAGGAAGACCTGCCCTTCCTCTTACCCACTCAGTCATTCCCACCCCACTGTCCTTCCCTCGTCAGTGTTCTCCAGGGGGCCGTGGGGGAATCAAAGTCACAAACACATAGTAGATATCATTTCTCAGTGACTCTTACTTATCCCTCCCCTTCATTGCCTCTATGATTTAACTCCACACCTGAATCACCTAATAAGGCATTCAACTAGCTACAAAGTAGCAGTTAAACTTTTTGTTATCAGAACACCTTTACACACTTAAACATTAAGAGTGTTTGTTTATCTGGGTCATGTCTATCAATATTTACGACACTAGGAATTAAAACTAAAAATTTTAAAATATTTACTCATTCATTCACTTTAAAATAACACTAATAGACCTATTCATGTTAAAATAAATATCCTATTTTATGAAAAAACAATGACAGTTTCCAAAATGAAAACTTTAGGGGGAAAATGACATTGTTACACATTTTTACAAATATCTTGAATATATGATTTAGTGAAATGCAGCTGGATTCTCTGGTCTGCTTCTGTGCTCAATCTGTTGAAATATATTGTTTTGGTTAAATTCTATGAAAAAAATCCTAGGAACTTTCCAACCCTCTGAAAAGATCTCAGGGATACCCAGGACTTCTCAGTCCCCACTTTGAGAACTAGGACGATAGTGCAAGGGTCAGAAAACTTTTTACTGGCAAAAAGTAAATATTTGAGGTTTTGTGGGTTATAATCATCTCTGTTGCAACTACACAACTCTGGCACCGTAGCGTGATAGCAGCCATAAACAATACATATAAACTCATGATCATGGCTTTGTTCCAATAAAACTTATTTACAAGGCCAAGTGACAGGCCAGATTTTGTCCATGGGCCACAATTTGACAATCCCTGTGACAGAGGATCCTGTCCTTAAGAAATTGGTGGCTAGGAGAGGCAATATGACATGTACGCATACATTATAAAATACAATGATAGGAATGTCATGTGAGGAGTCTCCAGAAAGGTACTTTCAGAGTTCAAGGTCAGTAGAGAGTATCCCAAGTTGGGGAGGCTTCAGGAAGCATGTGGATCTTAAAGGACGGGCAGAATTTGAACAGAAAGTTTCGGGAGGAAGGACAGTATTCCAAATGGAGAAATTATTCAGGGCAAAGGCACTAAGAGAGGGAAGCATCCAGCAAATTCAAGTCATGGTAAGTAGCTGCTGAAATGTAGCGCAGACTAAGGGAAATACGGTAGCGTGAAAGCTGCTTACTCAACACGAGGTCACTGTGTAACGGGCCTTGAGTGCCAGGCTCAGGGGTTCGGATGTTGTCTGAGATGCACTGAGGTGTCACCGAACATTTTCACACGAGGACGTAACTTATCAGTCAGGTATGATAAGAGTAACTGGAAGGCAGAGTCTAAGATGTGTTTGCATATGCCCACTTAGACGAGTGACCCCAGATAACAGACTACTGCATCAGCCTAAGGAGAAGAAAATAAGAACCTGAAAATAAGACTAGAAAGGAAACAGCGGCACGCAACATTACAGAGCTAACGGCGACCAAGTTTAATGGTTCACTGTGGGCACGGGGTAAAGGAGGTCGCCTAATCAAAGTTCACTCCGAGGTTCCAAGTCTGAAAGGAGAGAGAAAGATGACAAGGAACAGGAAGGTCCTCTCAGGATGAGAGGAAGAATTTGATTATAAATATATTATATATATCACCATTTTGTCAAGCACAAGTTTGAATCCTCACAAATCCCAAACTCTTCTTATTACAGGGGAAAAAAAAAATCATATTTTATCATTTCAGCAGACTGCCAAAGTTTTTCCAAATCTGTGCCTCTTGAAATCTCCTCCAAGTCCCCTGTGCTCTGAAAAATAACAGAATTTCCAAGGTTTTATTCTCTCTCTATCTTGATTCTATTTATAGCTGTCTAGAGTCAGCATATACTTTAGCTCATTATATATATGAGATATCAATGAAATAATTCATGAGACCTCTTTCTGAAACTGAGGATAAACAGTAAGTAATTCCTTTTTTTAAGTGGTTAGGACTGTCTGTATTTTAAGAATGTTGTAACTCATTCTTGCATACCACATAAGTTTTCTGAATGTCTTATGCTAAGAAAAAAGTCTCAAGATAGATGGCAGGTTGCTGAAAGATTTTTATTTCCTACAGTCTTTTGAAAATTATGACTATGAAAAGCTACAGGGAGAGAATTTTTAAAGTTGTACTTGGAATTGTTTTGGCTTTTAAAGGCCAAAAATGTATGTGGAAATGGTACAATAAGTGACCCAAATAATATTTCCATTCAAGAACAAGTCTGCATTTGAAAGAAATAGAAGGGTGGAAAGGAGATGTTTGGAATTAAGATGAAAATGCTCTAAATACACTGGACAATAAAGATATCTGTGCTGTGGGGGTTATTCTCTACCTCAAATACAGGTTTAGATGGAGCTCAAAAGCACCAAGCTGAGAATATTATAACAAAGCAGAAATCTAGAAAAGTCTTGGCCCATAATAAGTAACCTAAAAATCTCCTCGTGGAAAGTATCTCCAAAGATGGCCACAGCATGTATGGTGGGGCAGAAACTTAACTGTCATGCTTCTGTAACCCACCACCTTTTGCCATGAGCAGTTCCCTATCGTCTTTCTGGCTGCTAGCTCAAAACCTGAGCCACCCATGATTCCCTCCTCTCCCTCCCCTATATTCAGTCAGTTATCACGTCTTGATCTGTCACCCCTATAACATTCCCTACATTATCCCCTCCTTTCCACTTCCACAGTCACAATCTTAGCCTAGATCCTTACTTCCTCTGCCTCTGGTCTACTGCAATCACCTCCTAACTCTCTCCCATCACAGAAAGAACCCTTGGCAGATTCGTTTCCTAATACAAAGTTCTGACCATGCTATCTCCATGCTAAAAAAACCTTTCCAAAAGGCCGGGCGGGCGGTGGCTCACGCCTGTAATCCTAGCACTCTGGGAGGCCGAGGCGGGTGGCTGGCTCGAGGTCAGGAGTTCGAGACCAGCCTGAGCAAGAGCGAGACCCCGTCTCTATTAAAATAGAAAGAAATTATCTGGCCAACTAAAAATATATATAGAAAAATTAGCTGGGCATGGTGGTGCATGCCTGTAGTCCCAGCTACTCGGGAGGCTGAGGCAGGGGGATTGCTTAAGTCCAGGAGTTTGAGGTTGCTGTGAGCTAGGCTGACGCCACGGCACTCACTCTAGCCTGGGCAACAGAGTGAGACTCTGTCTCAAAAAATAAATAAATAAATAAAAATAAATAAATAAATAAAAAACCTTTCAAAGGTCTTTCACAACTGGCCCAACCACTTTGCCACCTTAGCTCTGCCATGTCCTGTTCTCATGCCCTCTCTGCTAATTGAATGTGTCTACTCACTCTACACCATGCAAACTCTCCTTTATATTTTCTCAACCACATGGTTGCTTGTATACTTTTCTCTCAGCCTAGCACCGTCTTTCAATGTCTCGAACTGTTCTTACTATAATACAATCTCCATTTATGGAAATATGACCCATCCTTTTGAAAAGTCCATCTCCTTAAAAAGAATTCTTTTCCATTTCTTTTTTTATGCCCCAGCATCCATTCTTCTAATAAACATTTCCAGAGAGTATAACACATGCTGCTGTCGTGCACACTGTATATAAGCCACTCTGCCCTCCTACTCTCCCGGTGGCACCTAACATAGCCTCTCTCAAGCTGTTGTTACCTACAAGTTCCTCTCGCCTCCTTCCTTCTGGCCGGACTATGTAGCTAGAAGAGTAAGAGCCCGGTAAACAGCTGTGGAATTGAACTTGTTAAAGTGAACTCTCTGGGTTCACCACTTTGCTAAAGAAGTTTCAAAACTTTTAATGAAAACTCTAGAGCCAGAGAAAAATCATAATTTGCATTTGGTCAGTAAACTCTCCAAAAGTTGAAAGACTGTGAATTGCTTACTTCCAGAAATGCCCAAAGAGAAAAACATTTTTTAAGTTTTTTTTTAAAGTAAAACAAGTCACACTTATAATTCAGCTCTTTAATTCTAATCTTAACTGTGTAACCTGATTGTAGGATGAAACAATCATCTACAGTTATACCACTGTAGATTAAAAAATAAATCAGTCAGCAGTATTACTAATAATACCACTTAGGATAATAATAACATTAAACACTGGATAAGTACCTACCCAGCAAAATACTGAACTAGACCAGGTCCCTGCCCAGTAGATTTGCAAACTAGACAGGCAGACACAACACAAAGTGAAGACAGATGCCAAAAATGTTCATAAGATGACAGAAAAAAAAAATTCTAAACCTCATTTTCTTCTTTGAAGGTCAGAGGAGATAGTCTGAAGCGGCTGATGTCAACTGCCAGTAACTGCAATCGGACATAAGTGTTTTCTAAGGGCTCAAATAATGCTGGCTGTTAGATGTCAACTGAATTCACAGATAAGCGCTCAGAGTGAAGAGCCATTCTGGATCTACCAAGATAGGGCATGATCTGATGCTCTAATAATGGCAAAGCATTTAGGTGGGTATTAACTCGTCGTGAAAAGTAGAGATGAAATCTTCTCTTTTGTTCTCCGTGGCCCGAGCTGGTTTCAGACCTGCCAGTGAGATCTGCGAGAGGAAATCATTTTTGGTTTTGTTCCAACTTCTAATTCAATACCTTGGCGGCCGTTGAAATGGATAAGAGCTGTAAGCTCACATCTGCCTCAGGTGACAACTAAGATAAGAAGTGCACAAAGTAAAAAGGATGAGAGCTTACTCCCCAAAAGCAACTTTGAAGGAAGCTTTTCAAAGGTAGTTACTTCAAGTTACATGAGGTCTGAAAATATCTTCCTAAGAATATGGAAAGATAAACTTAAAGAAACCTTGTTACAAACCTGTTCTTTAGTTGGTATTTTTGGCCGGTCTTCTAAAAAGTAATTCCATGTTAACTATTAAAATAAATCTATAATCAGGCCGGGCGCGGTGGCTCACGCCTATAATCCTAGCACTCTGGGAGGCCGAGGCGGGTGGATCGCTCAAGGTCAGGAGTTCGAGACCAGCCTGAGCAAGAGCAAGACCCCGTCTCTACTAAAAATAGAAAGAAATTATATGGACAACTAAAATATATATGTACAAAAAATTAGGCGGGCATGGTGGCGCATGCCTGTAGTCCCAGCTACTCGGGAGGCTGAGGCAGTAGGATCGCTTAAGTCCAGGAGTTTGAGGTTGCTGTGAGCTAGGCTGACGCCACGGCACTCACTCTAGCCCGGGCAACAAAGCGAGACTCTCTCTCAAAAAAAAAAAAAAAAAAAAAAAAAATCGATAATCAAATTCATCAGACCAGGACATGCAGAAATACGGGGAAACAGTTTTTGCAAGTAAACAATATTCACTTCAGGTTAATGGTTTACTGTGGCTAAGATGGGCCCTAGTGAAAACTGGGCTATTGGTGGCTTTTAGTGAAATGATGGAGCATCAAGGACCAACACGTTTACTGTACAGCACCCAGGTTCCCAGTACCTGCACTGAATGCAGGAGACACAAAAGCGTGAGATCCAGCCCCCTGCCCTAAAGGAGCTTTTCATGTTCATAGTTGAAATGAAAACATACAGACGATGAAACATCAGAGAATACAACATACAACAATATATGGCAAATCTTCAATTGCAAAACTCAGACAGTAAGAGCTGTGGAATTTTAAAACTTGAAAAGATCTTGCATGTTTTTAAGAACCGTCTCATAAAAAAGATGGAACTTCATTCAGGTCCTACTGAATAGTTTTGGATAGGAGCCCTTGAAAAGGCATTTCTGGAATAGCATGGAGGTAGGACTTCCCATGATATGAGACACAAGACAAGCTGGTTACAGGAGGGGTTCACACTGAGAAGACACAAAAATTAGGTTGGACAAGTGGGTAGAACCAGCACTATTTAGCACCACCTTGCACACCTTAGTTATTCTATAGCTGTATATTTAATTTATTAAGTTAGTATGGTAAGTAATAGAAGCCCTGGGAAGGTGATTGAGATTTTAGATCAAAGCTGATCATTTAGGGAGAGAATATATGACATAAACAGACAATGAGAAGAATCCTCTCTCATTACTAAAATGTGTTTTCACAGAAGGACTGGCCCAGGGTGTGGTCTCAGGTTGATTTCCAAACAGTTGCCATATTTCCATATCATCCACAAACTGAATGCTTTGGTCAATTTCTTTGGTGTTTTACCCACAAAAATACTTCAGTGTCTTACATGGAATAAATAAAACTTTAGAAGGATAAAAACAGCTACGGTTTCTTAAGCAGTTCCTGTAATCATTTTGCTAATAACGGTAATGCTGGATTTCCTGAGTGCTGAGCACCATGCTAGACACTTTACATATTTCTAATTTAATTCTCTCGACAATCCTACGTTGGTAAGATTAACTCAATTGTTTGGCTGAGAAATCCAAGTTTACAGTAAAGAAGTAATTTGCCCAAAGTCAGGAAACCAGGAGTGGTAGAACCAGGATTCAGACTGAATCTTGCCTTACTCCAGCCTTCAACAAACTTCTTACCTGAATCTGTCTTTTCCCCAAGAGGCATCATTAAGGGATAGAAGAACTTATTAGAATGAAAGCACGATTCTTACAGAGAAAATCATGCGATTATTGGAGCTTCATTGTGGGGTCAGTAGAGCTTTTTGGCAGTCTGATCATGTGAATTTCCTGTACTTCAACAAGACATCACTCAGAATATTACAGATATTATAGATAAAACTACCACATGATGAAGCTCAAGTCCTGCCCTAGACACCTATGAGCTATGTCATTCGGACAAATTGTTTAATCTTTCTAAGTCCCATTTCTTCATCTGTATACTGTGGATAAGAACCATGGCCACTTCTCAGGGTTGTTCGGAAAATTAAACAGTATCGCAAAAGTACTTAGTGTTTGGACCAGAAAAGGAATGAATGAATGTTTGCAACTTTTATTTTTCTAAAACAAATTATTATGCAGGCTTCTATTTTATGGACTCACCAAACTCATACTTTTCCTTTAAGATTCAGCACCAAAAGCACCTTCTCTAGAAGCCTTTTCTACCATTGCCAGTCCCAGGCCAAGTTTCTAAAAATGTAAAATTTACTTCAAGAGAAGCTCTGGAAGAATGTAGCTCAGCAAACACTATTTTAAAATGAACTAGAACTTCCCCCATTAAGTCAGCTGAAAAAAGACATCTTCCCAGGAAAGTGTAATTTTCTCACGCTAAAAGAGTAAAAAAGCTTAAATCAATAGGTTTACGACAGGAAAGGGAATAACAGACGGTTAAAAACCTAATGATGTCGCTGTGTATGGGCTTCTTGACAACTAAAAAACATTTATATCACCTATAATCAATTTAGAGATCTTTGGGGAAAGTCCATGTCATTTCCTATGCATGTTCTCTTCTCTTTTATTATAGTTTTAATAGGTATATAAATCTTATCTCTTTCCAAAGCTCTCCATTTTTATAAAGTAAAGATTCTCTCTTACGCTCCTTTTCTGTCATCTATAGCACATTCTGTCTTCCTGGCACGTAATGGGTATTTGAGGGTTTTAAGATCATTAACTTAGTAACTTCTTCCTCTTACCTAGCACTTGAACGCTTTCCAAACCACCTGTAGAGACCTCACCTCAAGTGACCTTCCCCACAATCCTCTAAAGGAGGAAGGTTCACCATCGCCACGAGGAAACAGAGGTTCAGAAAAGTGTCACACGGAGGGAGGGGTGCCAGCGCCAGCCCAACCCTCGGTCCAACCCTCTTTCCACTTCCTTACAAGGTCCTCAACTTCAATTCAGGACAGCAGATCTCTCATAAAGTTCTCTGCGACTGAACTCTTTGATAGTAGAAGGAATAAGTCAATAATTATGAGCTTAGGAATCTTTCCATCTTACCCTCTCCGGCATTCTTGAGGATGCCCTCCTCTCGGAAATCACGAGCCCAGTATTCCTGCCCTCCCTCTCCCCACCACCGCCACCATCCTTGCCCTTCCCCGGCATTGACTTACTTAGCCATCCCACGCTGGGACTGCGCCGCACTCGGGGGTCATCGTCCACGGTGCGGGTTGCTAGGCAGGGCACTGAGTTCTCAAGCGGGCTGCGAGCTTTAGTGTCAGAAGCAGAAGACAGGAGGAGGAGGAGGACACATGAGCAGCCACAGCAAGGATGAGGATGGAAGCATTAATTAAGAAGAAAAAATACTAAAGCAAATCACACAAGCGGGTTAAAGGAGAACAATGACATATTACAATGACACACACCCCCTCCCTTGACCCTGTACCCTCAAATGGAACAAATCCCAACACGGAATGAAAAAGTCTCAAAAAAAAAAAAAAAAAAAAATTTCAATCATTACAGTTCCCCAAGTACAATGGATGCTTTTCCCTGCAGTTCTAATACACAAAACAAATTATATCCAGAAGAAGAAAGATTTACATAATGGACACTAATCTCAAGGTGAAGGTCAAGGTGTTAATAATTTTGTACCATATAAGCACACACAGAGGGAGGAAACACACAGTTTTGTAATGCACGGGGCGGGGGTGTCATATTAGTGAACAGTTTTCTTATGACCTAAGCAACAGACTGTTCTATGGCTCTTGACCACAAACATAGAAAGGAACATTTCATATTAAATACTTTCACTTCTGGAATATTTTCCTTGATGGACATAGAACTGGCTCTCAGATTTCTCTTTTTTTTTCAGCCCATCAGGAACAAGAGACAGGGATATGGATAAATTAATACCTTAATACAAGCCAATTTAGAAATGCATATTTGTCCTCATTTTGTGGGACCCTCTACTAGTTATTTTACTATAATTTAACATTTGGTGCATCTATACCAGATCTCAGATCTCATCAAAGATGATACAATGTTGCAGGCTAAATATACAGTATGGTTCCTCCAGATATATTTCATCATCTGGATGGCACCATCAACTTCTTCCTAAAGACAGTTTCATTGGGCTTCACATCATTTATTTCACTATTCTTATCAAATGCCATGCTCCAAGGCTAGTAAGAAATGGACAGCATAATTATCCTTGAAGGAAAAATGAGGTTGGAAACCGCAGACTACGTGCGATTTGACTTGAGTGCTTTTTTTCCTTAATAATAAAGACAGTCATTAAATGATCAAGGCAACAAACAATTAAAGCATATCCAATCAAAAGCAAATATTAGATGATCTATTCACACAAGTGTGCAAATGACAGGGCAGACAAATGGCCTTTTTAAGGCTACTGGTGACTTGGGAGGTCAAGTTTTAAATTGAACCATTTACAAATCAATGTAAGTTTATGGCCAAATTTGGGCATTCAGCACATTATAAAATCCAGAAACATTTTTGTCAATTTATCTGTCTGTGTTTAAAAGCTGTAAATAAAGCCAGGACTTGTGAGCAGGCCATCTGTGCCAGCACCTGTTTGAGGCAAATCTCATGTCTTCTCTCTGCAATCTGAATTTTTAATTGTTTCCCATAATTGAAGTTCTTTGCAAGTTTTTATTGCACTAAGAAAAATGAAAAAGGGAAATAAATCAGTTGAGATTATTCCAAAATTGCTTTTGTCAAGAGGGAGGCATTTAGAAACGTATATTATCATAGTGACCAAGTTTCCCCTTCTATTTCTTTTGACAACTAAATGACCTGCTTAAAGAGCCAATATTCCTGTAGGTTTTAGGTAAATGTAACAAAAGAGGCTAAACAACTGGCACCTATTTATCTAGACCCAAGCAAGGACCTGCTGAAAAGCCAGCTTCATGAGAACTGACAGAGGTTGGTAATACAAAACAAATTTCTTCAAAAGAAGTTTCCTTTAGCTTCTAAATCCTTTAGAATTAGAATTCACATTCCTTTAGCTTCTAATGAGTATGTAGCTCCCCCAATTTTATCACTGATACCATGGCTTGTTTCTAAAGTGAATGCAAAACTCAGATGCTGATAACTCTCCCCAATGGCTTCTCTCTCCTCCTTCCCCATCAATATGTCAGCATGTTATTTTTTGGGAATTAAAGCTGGAAACTTCTTTTTGCATATACAGCCTCCACTGACACTGAGCCTTACCATCAAGGGGACAGTGGAATGGAGCTGGCACTCACGAGCAAAGAGCCTGGCTTCAAAGACAGGCATGAAAATGGAACTGCCCATCGAGCCTTGGCACCTGTTTTCAGCAAAGTGAATGGAGCCTTCTGGCCCCTCCCCCCTCGTGAAAACTGGGAGGCTCACAGTCCCCGTTACTTACACTGGCAAATTCCTCATTTTTATTTGTTAGACCCTCTGTGTACTTCCGTGCAAGAAGAGATACAAACTCCGTAACCCTTCCATATTGCTTTCATCTTCATAAATTAACTCCACAGATTAGATTTTGAAAAGCTGTTCCTAAAGCTAGAGCTGATGTAATTTCTATAATTATGCCATTAGAATGATATATCATGTACACCTTTTCCAGATAGTGCTTTCATTGTACCTCATCTATGCTTGGGCTGCAAAAATAAACTATTTAGCTTTGCTACTATCTTACATATTCTCTATTATATCACTTTTGCTTGACTTCAGGCATAAACAAGGTAGAAATTGGTTTGTATCATTGTAACTTGATGAGGAAAGATAGAGCTCCAAAGATTTTTGAGTGATGGTTTCCAGTATCTAGACTGTAGAAAAAGGTGTTGTGGGGAGGATTTTTTTTTTAATGATTCATGTTCCCCTTGAGAACCAACTTGTCCAAAACCATCAATCCTAAATCTGTTCATGTGAGGGTGTCTCCAACTTGAATCATGCAAAGAGACCAAAAAAAGTTCTCCAGCAAAATGCCTTTTTTTAACAATGCTATTAAAGACGAAAATAAACTTTGTTTTTGGTAAAGTTTTAGGACTCTTTTGGATGGCAATGTTACATGTTCAAATAGTTACTGAGCACATACTATGCCTTCTCCACTGCTATCTAGCCAAGAAACCTAATCCAAGACTATAGCAGCACTTCACCTATAAATGCATGAGACATGGTGCCCAGAAACCTCCACCTAGAATGCCAAAGAACATTCACCTGTCTGCCATGTTCGCTGTGTATTCCTGCCTAGATGTAGAATGGCCTCCAGAGCCCTTTGGCATCACGTGATGACACAAAATAAGAGACCTGGACTCAGTGATGTGTGGGAAATAAACTATGGTTGAAAAGGGTCATTCCTCTTGTATTTGAATTAGTATATTGTCAGTAAGCACACTAGGTTCCTCCATTTATTATGCTTGGGCAAGTTATTTTATATTTCTGAGCTTCAGGTTTTTCATCTGCAAATGGAGATAATGATACATACATTGGAAACATCACAGGGAGCAATGCCTGGTATATAGTAGGCGCTCAAATAACGGGAGGTATTATTATTATTGTTGCTGCTACTAATATCATTAATGGAATGACATTTCCTTTGTTTAACATCCTGAAGGGTGTTGGAAACACTAAAGACAACAATCTTGGCCTAATTTAAATTCAACTTTAAATTCAAAAGGTGATTTTTAAGAAACTAGGTTCGCAAACCAGAAAAGATCTCTTTTTGGTTTTTGTATTTGTACTGAGAGAGGGTTTGAGTAGAATGAGACATGCTTAGTCATTCCTGGAAGACTTTAATTTTATCCCGTCTTTTTTTTTTTTTTTTTTTCTTTTTAGAAAGACATGATAAAGCAGTCCACTGTGCTCACATCTCATCTCTCTATCTTGCCTTCCCTTTTTGCTCCTCACTTTCCCTCTTCTTCCCTCTCCTCTTCTCTTTCTGTCACTTTCACAGAGCCCAGGACGTGATCCGAGGCCTGTGCCTACACTCCCCTACTGCCCTCAGGGCAACATGAGGCTGGGGAGACAGGACTTAGCAAGGGCGGCCCTGGTGACGAGCTCAGGCCTGGGAAGACAGTTTACTCAAGGTTGGCAGCAGCAAATCAGTTCAGTGTCCTTTAAATACATCACTTTTCTGAAGAGGGGAAACTGAAAAAGAGAGTACTCATACGATGTAGAATACAACAAACAGAATCATTCTGGTTCATTTACTCTATCACAGGCCCTGGCTGGTATAATACAAACTAGCAATTAGTAAGATTTAAAAATATGTTTATTTCATGGTAACGTCCTGCTATACATGTATCATTTATTGACAGTTAAGAACTATCACGGCTTAGACATAATGATGAATCTTTATCCTCTAAATTTAAAATACTATAAAGCCCGTGAGTGACAACTTAGTGTGTATTATTTGGCATCTATAAAGTTGATAGTGAAAGTAGCACTATTTTAAAAATAAAACTCCAAGAATATTTTCATATATGGAGTCATGGGGGGAAAAAAAAACTGAGAGACAGAAAATTATAGAATACAAAATAATGGTGGCGAATTGAAGCTCTGCCCTCAATTTTAAATCTGAAAGTTACGAATTTGCTTTTCCTGTAAGTGGATCTGAATAAGAGCTGTCCCTTACAGTGTGCTATGACCTGAATGTTTGTGTCTCCCCAAGATTCAGGTTGAAGGCTAATTTCCAGTGCAGTAGCGTTAAAAGATGACGTCTTTGGTAGGTGATTAGATCATAAGGTCTCCACCCTCATGAACATGCCCTTATGAAAGAGGATTGAAGGAGCCCGTTTTCCCTTCCCCCTTGTGAGGACACATAAAGGGGCCATCTATGAGAAAGAACCCTCCCCAGACTGGCACCTTGATGCTGGACTTACCAGCCCCTAGGGCTGTCAACAATAAATGTCTTTGTTCATAAATTACTCAGCCTAAAGTATTTTATTATAGCAGCCTGATGCACTAAGACAGAGTGGGACCTCACATCATGCTTACCTAACACTTTTCATAAAGATATTTATTCCTGGCTACATATACAGAATAAGACACTGCTACCCCTATTTTACAGATATAAAAACTGAGCCTCGAGGAGATGATGTAAATCGTTCATAATCACACTGTTACTAAATATTAAGACATGGATAAAACCCTGGAAGAGATGCTGCCATGTCTTCAAGAAGAAGATCATAAATAGGCCTTTAGTGTCAAAAAAATAGGCACTCACTTACGATATGCCTCTTAAGCCTAAATCTTCAATGCCATAAAGGATGGAACAGATTAGCAAATACTGGGAAGAAATGGCTCCTAGAGAAAAATATGTTGTTTACTTAAAGATTTGAATATTATAAATCTGGCAAATCAGTCACCTGCCTGGAAAAAAAAAGATAAGCATGGTGTCTGATGGATGAATTAGAAATACAATAATAACAATAAGCATGGTAGCTATTGTTATTAAGAAATATTTTCACTCAGGCACTTTACTTGAAACTTTCCATACATTGGATCATTTATTCTAAGGTTGGGAAAAGCTTGATCCTCACTTGGGTTCTGGTCAGGACATTCATCTGTGCCGTGAAAATGAATGGACAATGAGAGTCCCGAACAGAACAGATGGATGTGTGTTGTCGGGTTTTGGAAGGAGTTAACTGTATTCAGAAAGGCACCTAGGAAGATGATTCCAATCTGGAGGTGCTGCGGGCCTGAGAGTTGCAAGATGTCAGCTGAACCATCTCAGAACTACAGAAGCATCACAGCCTGTTTCAGAGGAACAGAACCTTTGAGCTAAGTTGGGGAAATGCCTGCCTTACCCACTGATTCCGGGACCACGTCTGAATTCAAGGGTATGGGGCAGGGGGGCCTGCAAAGTAGAACAACCCACCCAGAGACAACTGGGCAAGCTGGAATCCAAAGCCCAGACAAAAAGCTAAGAATTTCTGAAGGGAATGAGAAAGCTGCCAAACCTGGTGGTGGTCTCAGCCAGATCCAATACAATGCCAGTGTCAAGGTGGCTTGATCCAACATCCAAACCAAATAGTTTGAACAGGCCCAACCTCAAATCAGATTCCACGCAACAACAGCCCACCTAATACCACTCACACTTCAATGGAGCCTAGAATACCTATTAACAACAACAAAAATTTGATTTCTTTCCATTGTTTGTTCTGCATTGCCAACTACTATCCATGTCACTGTAGGTCACAGCAACGTATTATACCGTTTAGCAGTACCTACAGGGGTCGCGTGCTTGTGTCACAACCGCAGTGTGGAAGAGAGCCAGGCAGTGGCATCCTGCCTGGTGGGTAACCTTAGAAACAGGAGTCCAGGCTCAGGAGTAAGTGGTGGCAACAAGGAGTGGGAGCAAATGGAGCACATTTTTTATACTTGACAGAGAAAAAGGAGGGGAAAGTGTGAATGGAAGGTGAAACCCAGAGGTTAAATCTGGAGCAGACCCTGGGTCCCTATAAATACCAAAGAGGCCACGAAGTACCAGGAGAAAGGATGGGGGGCAGCATGTAGCCTAGAGCCAGCTGGCCACCTGCTCCAACTCCTCGTCTGCCTGATGCAGCAGCTGTGTAGAGTCTCTCCAGGGTGGCCGAGGGCTCCCCTGGTAGCCATTCAACAAAGTAAAACCACTGAAGGGGACAGCCTATTCTGCAGGAGGGCTCTGATGAGAAAGGGCTTCCTCAGCTCTCATTGCTAATGAAAGGGTATTGGTATCACTTACCGAAGGGCGGAGGAAATAAACCAGCACCACATCTACCCCTGGGTTTCTTTTCAAATGGTAAGCTACACAGAAAATATCAGTCCAGAAGCCACTCCTACTCCACAGGAGGATTTCGTCCCTAACTGTGCTTAAACGTACTGTATATAATTTAATAAGCTTCATTGAGTGATTACTATGTGCCAGTTGCCATTCTGAACACTTTATATCGATCTTCTCGTTTAATTTTCATTCTCTCTCTTTTGCAGACATCAAAACTGAGTGTGAAATTACCTTTCCAATTTTTTTTATTGAAAAAAAGGAAACAAGTTTTCGCTAATAAAAACTGAGGTCATGAAATTATATTGGGGACAAATGAAATCCATATCCTAGGTCCAACTAGATGACCAACGCCAATCCTAATAAAGAGCATGTGCACTCCCAGACCGCGGAGGGCAAGGAACTGACCTTTATGGTAATCTAGGCAGGGGAAAGAAGAAGTCAGGAAAAGAACAAACCCAAACCGATGATGGCTTTACCCAAATTTCCACAAAGTGGTGAAAAGTGAATATTCAAATTCAGGTTTCTTGTTGGTTTTGATCTTTAAGTCAGATCTCAGTCATTTTTGTTTGCTTTAGAGTAAAAAAATATATACCAAAAGTATCCATTTAAATGGTAAATGGTATTTTTTAAAATCAGATCATCTTATAAACCAAGATTTGTTTAAAATGCAGCTATCGGTTAACCTTGTCCTAAAACTCTTACTAAATATTGAATGAATATCAATTAAGTATAAATTTTACTTTCACTTTCTAATAAAAAGCAAACTAAGTATATCTTCCTTGATTTTTTTAAATACTACCAAGGAATTGTTCCCAGGCTTAAACATTATTTTTTCATAATAAACTAAAGTAATATACAACTATTATCTAAGTATCTCAGACCAAATTATTAGGTAGAACTATGTTAAACTGCTGATGATCAACTTGATTTTACCCACAAAAATGGCAATTTCATCTAGGCAATTTCATGTAAAATAATAGTGAGAAATAAAGAGTAGGTAAAGGAAAATCCAACACCAGAGGAAACTAAAACCTCATTAATTTCTTCATGCAACACTAACTCTACAGAAATGCCTCAATTAATACGTTGAGAAATTATGGCACCTGCCTGAAGTTTAGTACCTGGAAGACATGTCCATCAGAATCCACAGATGTCTCAGACAAGGAGCAATTTCACAAAAATTAACATCTTGGAAGCCAGCCTGATTATTCTGTGATATATTACAAATGTAAATATTTTTTCATTCCTTTTGAAAAACACTCAATCACCTTGCACATCAAGCCACACTAGGATCCTAAAAGATGAAAGTTAGTCTTTAGTTATGGATAATGACAGCGGTGTGCTAGTAAATGTGTGAAAACCAGCTCATAGGGGAAAAAATATACATGTGTATGTGTATGTGTAATTTTATACTGATATAAAGGACATGTAGCACACATTGTACAAATAATAGCAAAATATACAATACTCTATTACAAATTGTGTATAGCCAGTTGATTCTCACACAATATTTTTGTTGATCTTTGCCTAGCTCTTGCAACTGTTGAACTTACAGTTGCAACTGGTAAATGAACTTAGTTCTAATATCCATGATGACTAATAGTATCACCTACGTTAAGAAGACAAAAATGAAACAATGAAGAAATTTATCAGACTGCACTCACTTGTCAATGATGTGGGCAACTTTTGCTACATTGAATAATAGTTTTTGATTATCAAAAAAAAAAGTCTTCCAATTTTTTTCTGCAATTCACATTTTAGCAACTATACACACTACATACTTTTAAGTTCAATCTGTATTATTACCATTTTCTCCATCCCTTTTTTAAGTCTAGAGACAACTGACAAAAAAAGTAAATAATCAAGCCCTGATCTGTGGTCTTTGCTGATTTTTGTGGTGTAAATATTATCATCGTGGCTGATTTCAAGCTACCAATATATAGTCACTGAATGCAGAGCTAGGAAGAGCTGCACAGTAGCACACCATTTTATAGTATCTCCACCATCCAGACACAGTAGATGAAAATCACCTCAAGAGCATAGATGATGGTAAAATGTAGTGAAATAAGTAGAAAGCAGTGAATTTTGAGTTTCTATAATCTTTGTTTTTAATATAATTATTTAATTCCATGCTTAAATAATTTAATTTTTAATAGGAGCTGTATTTAACAACCAGCTTGCAAAATCCCTGGTAACAATTCGTTCTGATAAGTAGGTAAGAGCTGGCTCCAGCACACCATTGGGAAACAAAAAAATTCTCAACTCTGAAGTCATCTCCACAAATTTCAGCTATTTATTACACTGTTGCTAGCATAACTGAAGTGGGCAATGTCACTGTGTCTAGCCTGCAATAGAAGGACTAAGGTGACTTAAATTCATCTAGGTTTTATCATTTCTAATACATGGAGATATTAGAATCTAGCTCCAACTACAATAGATGTAAGATTCTGGTTTATTAGAACAGTAACAATAATTCTACTTATAGTAGTTCTAAAATTCTTTACTTTAAAAATTTATTCTAAGAACATTTCATAGTTGTTAAAGATATTAAGTAATTAAACCCTAAGATATGCAGGTAACTGTGTAAATTTGCAAGTGAAGGACAAGCACCTTTTAGAAAGCAAAAATTTGCCATCTGATAAGTTATAATAACATACCTTGGAGGCACATGAAATTCATTGCTATAGGATTTCTCAGAGCGATATCTTGCCTCTGGATATTTAAAAGCAGGTAGGTAGCACCAAGGCCAAGAATAATATGTTTAGAAGGTCTAACGGTACCCACGCTTCAGGGTGTAAGCTGATCAGCTGAAGATCGGGGAAAAAAACAGCCTGCCCTTCCTGTTTGCTTGCTGCCCGGCCTATAGAACGTTTCACAAGTGAAAGGTAAATGACCAAGGCAATTTCAACTTCCCTCTGAAGTACAGAGATCTACTGATAAGATAAACGAAGGAATGACACGTGCTATCAACTCATCAGTTGTAGTCCACATTCAAATATTTTCTCCTAAAGCAAAAGATACTGGCCTCCAAGATCCATGTGTGCCCAATTTCTACACTGCCTGCAGCGCCATGAAAATGAAGGTCACTGCACAGGTAGGAAGACTCCTGGACTGCCATATTCATTCCTCTTCTTTTTGCAAATATAACAATACTTGAAAATAAGGCACTTTCCTACTTCTTTATACTACCACTGACCTTATGATAAAAAAAAAAATCTCCAAATATTAGAATTTCATTTATATGAGAAAGAGTATTATTAAATAAAATAGAAAAGAAGGACTTCAACTTTAATCGCCATAATTTCAAAAATATGGGTGGTTGCTTAAAATGAAATATTTTTGACATCAGTTATAACAAACTACTCATCCTATAGCCTTTCCAAACATTAAACGACTCCTTTCTTCAAAAACAAAATTAAAAAAAAAAAAAAAACAGAGGAGACACAAAAACCAAAATCTCTCCTGTCAGCAACTATATTCCAGGTAAAAACAGAACCACCAAATTGTAGTAGGAAAGTTTTAGATTAGATTCTTTTTTGTGAATGTTTTTAATGAAGAGTATTTTATTTTAATTATTTGCTTATAGCCAGTTTTGCTTTAAAACCTATGCCAGAAAAAGTTTGCTAATAGTCAGCTTTCTCTCAGCCAACCATTAACTTTAAGTCAAAAAACTCCATTTCCAGAAATGGAGTGGCAGGATTGAAATTCAGTTTATACAATTCATTTAAGCCACCTTTTCCATGAATACATGTTTTATGTTATTCTGAAAGTGGAGCTGAGGGCAATAAATTAAAATCACCCTTTATTTGCTCATTTTTCTTACTAAAAAAGACTGGGGGTGGGATGGGAGTGTAGACCTAGTCCCACCAGACCAGTGCTTAGCAACTCTTTCCACCATGCCTTCCTTTCCCATACTTCATGGAAATTGACTTCTCCCTTCTCAGATTTCACCCAATCATGAAATTTATTTGAAACAAAGACAATGATACAGAAGATAGACACTTTACAGGAAACTCTGATAAATGCAGTAAACTATAAAAAAGACATAGTGCCTTCCCTGTTGTAAAATAATGAGGTTAATGTCCCATCTCAAATAATTATTCTCACATCTGACTATAATTATCATATATAAGGAGAGCAGATTGGTTGTTTTAAGTGGTAAAAATAACATGGAGTCTTACTTTGATAAAATGATCATTTATACAAGCTGGACACCAAGCATTTCATACATTTCACACACCAAGCAAGCACTCCGTGAATGAGATGTCAAGGCATTTATCCTATCTGACTATCCTTCTCCTAATGTGGCAAACCACCATGTTGAAACATATGCCCTGATGTAGTCAACAATCGAAGAGTTTGCTGGTTCATCTGAAACGCTCAGTTGTTTCATCACAGAGCCATTCCCAAACCATAAAAGCCAAGTAGGATAGATGTCCGTGGGGCAAACAAGGTACCATGCTGTTTGCAGCCCCTCAATAACTGCTGAAACCTTTCCAGCAAGACTGCAAACCTGCCCACTTTGGAGCAAAAAATGTGATTATGAGATGGCTGTGGCATATGAACTCGAGAAAAGAAGAAATACGGAGAGGGGTTAAAAAAGAAAATGACAAGAGATGGAGTAAAGGTGAGTAAGACAGGTCAGAGAAAGCAGCAGCCACCTGGGGCCCCATTACCATTATCAGGGTTGGTAAACATCCTACTTGCACTGGAGACTGTCTTCCCAATGTCAGCCAGGGACCGAAGGTTGGATTTCTTGGTTTGATGCCGGTGCTTCCGGAGCAAAGTGTAGGTCACCTTATCCTTAAGGTCAGGTTTCAATAGGCCTGTCTCAATCTGATGGTCAACAATCATCTCTGATACAAAAACAAAGCAAAAAAAAAAAAGCAAAAAACAAAACTCAGTCAACAAGACCATGAAGTTAATTTTTTGCTCTTTCTTAACGTCATCCTCAAATTTAATATGGATATATTATTTTACAAATTTCCAACTTTCCACTTCATGTAAAGGGTAAAAATTCAGGATACAGAGACGCCGGCATTAATGAGAGAGTTATAAATATTACAGTATTAATTTTATGTTTAGAGAGGCAGAATTGTCTTGTTCATTTTTTCACTCCTAGTTATCATAAATCAAATTCTTCTATGAGTAAACACAATACATCAGTAATTTATATTTTTCAATTTAAAAAGGTAAGATTCAAAAATTTCACATATTCTCATATCAAATGTATCAGAAATATAAATGATATGGAAAAATTGAAGAGAATATGCAAAATTTATAGTAATGAGATTACTGATTTTTTAAAATCTATTTTCTCACATTCTTTGGTAATGTTATATTTTCTTTATAATAGAATAAGGTAAAGGAAAACAATATCTTTCCCAATATCAGATTTGAACACCAATTAGTCCAATGAAAGAAAGATTAAAACACAAAATTATGGCTTAGTCTTTTTCAAAAAGGGAGGCTTATCGTACTTGTTCAGGCCAATATATTTCCATTAAAGTATAACCTCACTAGAATTTCTTATGAAATTTTAATAGCTTAGATTTACTACAAAAAAAAATTTAAATTTCTATTAGCTCTTTTTTAGTACAATTTTAACTAAAAAGATGCCTGTGTTTTATAGATATTGCTCTGCTGAAGGACAAGTTCTTACGCCAAAAGAAAATAAGAAATCCTCTTTCACAGAAGTCAGCATGTCAACAGGATGGCATAAATGTAGGCTGGTGCATCCTACACTAACATCTGCACAGCAGGCCAACATTTATCTCCACCCAGAAGAGGCTGAGGACAAAACATTACAGAATCTGTGCAAGATACACACTGGCAGGAGGCCACCTCACTACATGCAAGTAGAACTTCTGTCCCCATACTGTCACAACAATGCATCTCATGCCTTCCTTTCCTGGTACATGAATGCATCTAGCACACATCCATATTTTCCTCTTGGGCAAACCAGTATACACATGTAGAGAAGAGAAGCAAATCTGTTTTTTTTCCAAAAGTCTGACAAGAAAATAGATAGGTACTGGTAGGATAACAGCATCTCTCAAAGATTCCCACCTCTTTGTAAAGAGAAGTTACAGATGTTCAGAGAGATTTGCTTGGACATGACTACATTTCTCAGAAGTCCATCTTCATAGCAAGCGCTCATAGAATTGGCCTCACAGCCTATAGCTAGAAACTGGCGATTTACATAGCGTACAACCAACTAGGAAGCCAAGCAGAGGCTGAATTCAGCAATTTCCATCACATGCCTCACACAGATGCCACATATGTCACATAACACTGGACACTTGGTAGGAAGCCTGGGCAAGACAAGAAGAGTTTCTCCCATAGGAATGTTTTGGTTTGAGAGTAGACTTTAGCTCTCAGTATTTTTAACTATATCAATCTCATTCAGAGAAACTCTCAGAACTGATCCTGTAATTACAATTAACCCTCTGTTCCACAGTAAAGTAATTAGGTGCCTACAGAATACCCTTCTGCTTTCCCCTTAAGTCTTTTTAAAGCAGAAAGTCCATTTTGTAGAAGAAGCATAAAAATAAACAAACAGCCCCAGCGTATCTGCTACAAATGTTATCAGACTCCTACTCTAATTCCAGGGTTGTGGGTTAAAGTGTTATCTGTCCTTCCTGGCAGGGCCTCCCTCTATTCTTGCCCTCCCTTGAAATCTCAAACCAATCCGTGTGTATGCACAGCCAGCCCTCTGTTACTGGTGTCTGGAAATCACGAGTTAGAGCAGGTGAAAACATCTGTGTGGCCTATGCCCTTCATTAAGTTTCCATAGAAATGGCCTACATGATAGGGATTTCTTTAAGCATAAACTACAAAACCTTTCTAAGGAACGTGGAGGCAGTAACATTTCCCAGCTACATGGAGGTAAGCCTTCAGTTAACTCTAAATGAAAGCAAAGCTGAAAGGAACCTCAGAGAGCCTCAAGTTCAACTTCTTGTTATGCAGATGAGAAAAGAGAGGGCCAGAGAAGTGACTTGCCCACAGATATGGACTAATTAGGGGAAAAACACCCAAAATAAAACCAGGTTTTCTGACTCGCAGTTTATCCCTCCCTCCATATCACACAACATTTAGGAATAACATTAATCGGGTGTTGGGCAGATGTGGGGGGGAGGGGATGGGTGTATACATACATAATGAGTGCAAGGTGCACTGTCTAGGGGATGGACACGCTTGAAGCTCTGACTGGGGAGGGGGGAAGGGCAATATATGTAACCTAAACTTTTGTACCCCCATAATATGCTGAAATTAAAAAATAAAAAAAATAAAAAATAAAAAGTGAGCTCTAGAGAAAAAAGAGCTCTTGCAAACCAAGAGAAAGATGGCCATGCAACAGAAAAATGGTCAAAGGTCATAAACATTCTTAAAAGACATGAACGCCAAAAAAAAAATATATATATATATACACACACACACACACACACACACAATTATTCAACTTCAAGATTAACAAAGACAACTTAAATAAATTTACACAAATATAACCACTTGTGAGACATGTTTAATCAATCAAAGTGTTAAAAATTAAAAAGGTGAATCAACCCCCCCGTGATGTGACCAGTGCGTACAACAGCAATTCCACATACTGACGATGAGAGCACAGTATTGACCAAGTGCAAACTTTCCTAAAGGTTATTTGGCAAATACACATCAAGATTCTTTACTACGTTCAAACCTTTTAAATATTCTACCATTAGAAATCTATACTAAAGAAATAATCAACTTCACAAAAATGTAACAAAGATGTTCATTCTTTTCTTCACAGTTAAAACTTGAAGGCAACCTAAATGCTCAGTATTACATTATGGAAATTTTTGCAGCCATCGAAATGATGTTTATATTTCTATTTAATGACATGGGAAAATATTCATATTAGGTTCTTAAGTTTAGAAAAGGGCAAGCTAAAATGATGGAGTAGGATCCCGTTTTGTAAAATCAATTATGTATGTGTAATAGAGTTGCACAGAGAAACTGCTGAGAGGGTAACTGAGAGATTAGATTAGTGGGTATTTTTATTTTTGTGCATTATATTTTTCCATATTTAAAAAAGAACATATATTAGTTTTGTGATTAGGAAAAGAGATGTTGCCATTTAGAAAATATAAAAGGTGTAAAAAGTAAGAAATAACAGGACTAACACATCTGCCAATGTGCACAGCTCAGGAATGCCTTTAAATATAAAAATGAGAGAACTCCAAAAATAGAGCTACATTTTCCCAATTCATTTCCCATCATAATAAAATACCTGAAATGGCTTAAAATATTTTTTAACTTAGGAGGGGAGGAAGATTGCCATAGACGTGTTTCCATATGTGAATGACACTCTTTAAACGCAGAATTATGATGATGATACTAATAATAAAGCTATTAAAATAATCTGTGAAAATGATGTTTTATCCTTTAGAATACTTTAAAGCTAAATTTTTCTATTAAGATTCAGAAGAGGTTCCTCGTGAAACAAAAAAAAAACCAACTAGAGGTCCCGAGAAGAATCAAAAATAGGTTGAATTTTTTATATGAGAAGTAACACCTGCTTAAACAAGTCGCCCACGGTGGCTCGTGGCCTCACGTGGACCTGCAGGGTGGGTTGGGAGCCTCTCGGAGGCAGGCCGAAGAGGAAGAGCAGGACGACTGCAAAGGAAGATGAAAAGCATGCTATTGTTTGTTTGACATAATCACACTTGCTATTACTTCTTTTTCTTCTCCTTTGTTGGAATAAAATTGGGGTGTCGGGGGAGATGCAGGTTATGACTTAGCTGCGCATAATTCTCAACTCAGAATTGCCAGCGTGACTCAGGACAGAACAACTGCACTTCATCCTCTGCTAGAAAAGGACTTCTTTTTAAATATCCAAATCATGACTGGAGTCTTCAAGTGACTGTGCCATCTTTTATCACTGAAAATGAAATAAGGGCTTTTTGCCTTCATGGTTTCCCCTCTGCAAGGTTTTGATTCTTTCAGAGGGTTTTAAAGTATTTCTTTGTAGCCAGTTACACTCTTTCCAACACGCTCTTCTCCCCACTCCTGCAAAGCTGGCCCTCTTTCCCCCTTTGTTTTGCCTGTGATGTGTGAGTCGCCTCTGCGCTGTTTTTCTGTAGTATCAGCTCCAGAAATGACAGCCCTGGCTCTCTGCCGGCTCGCCCCAGGGACTGCAGGCAAACATATTAGTGAGTGATGATACCTCAAAGTGACCCAGTGGTTTCTAATTTTAACATGTCATGACAATTTTTCAAGTGAATGCATGGAGGTTAGAGAAAAAGTTCACAGCTGATAATAAAAAGTGATGGAAAATGAAAGGGAGAATGTAAAATGCTTCATTAAACTCTCTTAAATGTAGTAAATACCAGAGCTTCTTGTTTTGGCCATTGGCTAAAGACGTCCCACTGTAACACAGGATTCTGTCTTCTACTACACGTAAAGGGTCAATTAGTTGCTGAAGACCAGAAGCTCCTGAAGATGGCTCTTTCTGGTGCTGAAGGTCGGTTTTAACGGAAAAGGCCAAGTGTGTAACCCAACTTTAGCTTTCATCACCCGTGTTGATCAGCTGCAGGAACAGCAAAAGTTGCTCAGTTGTTTCCAGCTCAGGCCACCACACCTTTCAGAATCCTTTCTCCTTCTCATCAAGTCGCTGAGCATCTATCTGACTCTATCAGTCTACACTCAGCGCTCGGCTAGGTGACATGCAGAAAGATCTGGATAAACTAATTCCTACCGGGATAGACGTGTAAGCATGTAACAATTACATCTGATGAGCTCATTTAATTCTCATAACAACCCTGAAAGGTCCAGCTTCATCCTTCTTTTATAGATGAGGAAACCAAGACTCCAAGAGAGTTAAGTAACTTGCCTTGCCCGTGCTAGTAGGGGGTAAACTTTAGTTAAACCACCTGCCCCCAACTTTAAATCTCCGCATTCTTTCTATGCTACCACTCTGCAGCTCATGAAATTAACGTATGACCCCTTTCCGGGGGTATGTATGTTTTAATAAAGGACAAACCTTGAGCTCAGTGGAATGAATCTCTGAATGGGGAAACCTCAGGCTGTAATGATGACCCTGCTAAGATTGTTTTTATTTAATATAGGAACCTTTCTGGTGATGCTTGCTCTCCTAGATTGCCTGTAATTGCCTAGTCACAAACTGCTTCTCCAGTTTGCCCTGCATTTTTCTTCTGATTTATTTTTGAACTTGTGTAATTTCTGGCATCTTTGTTCCAGGTTAATTCTTAAAGCCCGAGAATGTAGAGATTACCAATTCTCACTCAAAAACTGGATTGATTTTTGCTAATCATGATACTTTTTTGGATAACAATCTCTCTTGCAGATTATAATACATGAAAAAAGTCAATGGAACAAATCCCCCAAAAAACCATTCCTTCTGTTTGCTTCTGCCTTTGTAGAAGAGCTCTACTCTTCCTAGGTACCACAGTTCCAGATCTCTCTTCACATATCAACTCTCCATATTCAGCCTCTCCTGCCTTGTTCCATGTGAAAAATTCTACATAGAGCAGTACTTCCTTCATCATATTCTATCTCTGTGGATTTGTACCTATGTGGATTTGTAACTTATCCCATTTACAAAGCGGTAAATTTGCAAACCTAATTCCAAGGCCTAGAACAATGTCTGGCACATTGGAGAAGCTCATGTACCACTGCCAAATACATGCATGAAATAATTATTTCTGTCCATCCACCATCCACACATTAGTCCTTCTCCCTTCTACGCTTGTACCTTAAATACTTCAGATGCATGAAAAGCGTGGGGCTTCTTTGCAAATCTAACAAGCTCTCTGAAAAAGAACTGGGTATATATACATCAGCCAGATATGCCTCATTTGACAGCTAATCTTTTCTTCCAACACATATGCTGTAGCCTTCACATTGTCTATAAAGCCATAGATGCCATAGACAAGCCTTTTGTCTATATATATATATATATATACACACAAAGAAATCTTGCAGTAATTCTGAAATTACACAAGAAACTTACATGGGTCACTTTCTGCAGGTCCATGATCCACATCCTCTTCCCCACAATCCCAGGGAAGGAATACTGCAGACCCCTTCAGAAAGCAGTCAGCCCTACAGGAATTTTCCTAGGAACAAGTGGAGCACCCACATCTCTTTTTAAGGAAAATGTGATCATTGGCACATCTAGATCTGAAGATTAATAAGGCGACATAGGCCAGGCTCTTGGTAGAAAAAGAAAACAATTACTTCAATTTGGAATGCAGTGATGTGTGCCCAAGGTGTTCAGCATGGCGAGTTAACATTCAATGCACACAACACTAACTGCAAAAGGTGACAAAGGTGCCCTGCACCATGAAGTTCAGTAACTTTGCTGGTGTTGATACAAATGACACTTGGCACCAATGTGACCTGACTCAGTCACCAATCCTTAAGGTCCTACTAGATCCCTGCCCCACACAATATTTCTCTACACACAACTAAATGGGCTTAACTTTCACTTATAATCAGGCCCAACCCAGAAAGTAAACTATTTCCCTACTCACAGAGGATTTAAACCCTGTTTTTCAGATGATGAAACTGAGGTCCAGAGAAGCTCAATGCAAATATAAGGTCAAAGAGTTCTAGAAATCTAGTGTCCAGACTTCCAGTTCAATAGAACCAAGGGTGGGTAGGTAAGGGCAGTCCATTGAAAATATTAATCTTATGCTAGTAAGTGAAGAAAGTGAATGCAAATCTGTCCGTATACAATACGATCCCAATGGTAATGAAAATAACATAAAAATGAAAAGCATAAGAGAGAAGATCTGGAAGGAAATATTCTAAAATGTTAACAATGGCCATGACCAGAGAAAAGCATTATGGGTATTTTTTTTTTACATTTTTCTTAATATTTCTCTGTATTTTTCTAATTTTCTGCAATAAATCGCACTAGTTTTATAATATAAAAGAGAGAGAATAAATGCTACAGAATATTCAACTCTGCTTACACTAGTCGCCATCTGCATTGATAGAGACACATGGGTAGGCAAAGCTGAAGAAGTCACAGGAAGTTAAAACAGCATACTTACCCACTAACTGTGGGAGAGAGGCAGCCTCCCGGTCAAGCATGATGGATCCTTTCTCCATACACGTCCTCAGCTCAAATAAGCTGTGAAGGGACAGTGTGGCCACATGGGGCTTGCTCCATCTTTCCCCACCCTGTTCCACTTTTTCTTCAAATTTTATCCACCTAGGAAGACCAAGTTAATGAAGAACAATTAAAAGTGTTCTAAATTCCTCTAGAAATAGCAATGTCAACCCCTCCATCTCCATCCCTACCAGCACTTCCAAAATGTCTCCTTTTGTGGAGTCTTGATAGCTCATTAGATCATTAATTACATAATCTTCATAAATACAACTAAATGGAATCACTAGACTGCTCTTTCCCCTAAAGTTAGAGAGGAAAACAGCAAACCAAAAGAAGCCAAAGCATCCCTGGTTTTATATCTGCCTATAGGTAACTATGAAATCCTTAAGAATGATTATTTAACTAAACTTTTAAAATAAGATAGAAAAAATATACATTTCAAAAATTCTCCACGTGGGTAGAGCCTACAGTGTGTAAAAATAGCCACCATTATGAAGATTCTGTTGTGACTTCAGCAGGCAAGTTTAAATAAGGTGAAATATCAGAGATGAACCATCATTTATCTCAGATATGTGAAAAACATGATGTGTGTAGTAAGATGAATGTAAAACTGCCCTTTGTTGATGCTTAAAGACAGCCAGCATGTTTTTCTCTGTCTTCCTTTAATATATATTTCTCAGCTGACACATGTTCCCCTCTCACTGAGATGCTAATAAAAGCTTTACCCTTCAAGTCTGGTTCCACATGTGTTTAAAAATACACAGATCTATCCTGATAATAATAGATCTCCTATTAACCTTGGCCATGGAACAAACAACGCTCTTTCATAGCTTCTGCTTTCTAAGACTACTAGACATTTTGATAACTTAGCAATATATAGCAATAAAAAAAATTAATGGAAATGAGAGCAAAACACATTTGACAGACTTTATATCCCACATATTACACACACAGACACTTCCTACACTGTTAAAGGAAAACAGGAACGCATCATCATTTTGCTATTCATCATGATCCAAACAAAAGTGCTCCTTTCTTTCACTTCAAATCTTCTGAAAGATATTGAAAAAGATAAAGAGGGGGTTAAAAATTGTTTTTCTGCATTCTTCACTCAAAGGTTTAATGATTGAAAAATGTTTTTCTAGGAAAAGCTAAATGCTCATTGAACTCACTAAAGATGAGAACAAAGGGCAGAGATCAGAGGAAGCTCTACATAAGGTATTATTTATAGACCTCTTACCACCCCTAGAGGAGGGGAAAAAACACATTAGTAGAACCAGGAGTGAAAAATAGATCAAGAGATCAGCCCCAATGTCAAAGAAAATTGAGAATTTTAATCAAGTCTGACACTCGTATGATTCAGAAGCAGGTTAGCCATGTCCAAAACCTCTCCCCACCATGCTGCTCTCAGGCAGGTTGTCACAGCCTGGCAACTCCCACATGTCAACCGCCACCTCGTCTCCAACCTCACCGAAATTCTAAGACCCTGAGAATTTCCCCCAAAAATGTAATCGGTGGAGATTTTTAGATGTTTGCCTCATTAGTTAAAAAGTCAACAACTCCAAAGAGGTTCTAAAGCTTCAGGAATGGACTTGGTTTATTTCTAGAAAAGTGGAAGAGATATATTCCAAAAAACAATGAAAGACCCCTAATATTCTTGTATGTCTGTGTTCATGTCTGTGTGTCTCATTAAATTAGCATTTCTTCATGTTGGTTCAAGTTAGAGCCAGAGAAATAGGAGGAAGTGGGATAAAAAAAAATGGCAATCTTATACTCTTATACGATTATATGGATTTGACCAAAACAATAAAAAGAAATGAGGTAATTGGGGTTATTCTAAGAATCATCATTTTATGGAGTATATTACATTGGGTAACATTAGGTATATCGTATTTTCATGCTTGCTCACAGAATCTCTAACCATGTTTATTGGTATTTTGAACATGAATCATATTTACATCTGATGTTATAATTTATTGCTCAAGATAAGACTCTAGAAAACAGAAGATTCCATTGCATATGAAATCAAGTCAGGATTACGTAGAATTATATCATCTATAAAGTGTGTAGTGATTCCTTGATTCTTATTCTTAAGATTGTACTTATTTTTAAGGGATAGAACCTTTGGTCATAGTGTTTAAGTCCAAGGTGAACAACCAGGGCCACCTAGGAACTCTGTTAAGTGGAGTGTTTTAAAGGCCTTTACTTCCCTCTTATCTTTCCTAAATGAGCTTCCCCTTCTATCTTTCACCGTCAACCGGTACTGCCAAACCTGTTGCTTAAAAGAAAACTTAGCCTCACTTATATATGGTATGTAACAGTGGCTCTTTTCTGCCATCATCCTTGCTATGATCTGAATGTTTGTGTCCCCTCAAAACTCATATACTGAAATCCCAAACCCCAAGGTGATGGTATTAGGAGCTAAGGACTTTAGGAAATGATTAGGTGGATCATTGTCCTTATAAAAGAGTGCCCAGACAGCTAGCTAGCCCCTTCCACACAGCAAGAAGGTGCCACCTATGAGAAAGCAGGCTTTCACCAGACACCGAATCCGCTGGCACCTTGATCTTGGACTTCCCAGCCTCCAGAACCGTGAGAAATACATTTCTATTGTCTCTAAGCTACCCAGTCTATGGTATTTTGTTATAGCAGTTTGAATGGGCTAAGATAATCCTCAGCTGTCCAAACAATATAAGTTTAATAAAATGTTCTTTAAAAAGAAAAGAAGCAAAACCACTGCAGTCCTTTGTGGCCTATCTTTTATTTATCCTCTCCATAGTTTATATTGTACGCAACCTGATGGGACTTAAATATGACATTGAACAAGTTTTAAAAGCATGTTTAGAAATCGTAAATCCAAACTAAGTTGAATTTATGGAATAGCATTACTCACCCGCCTGGATTACACAAGCTCTTAGGTCAAGATTTGACCATAAAGGAATGGAAACATAAAGTCTCAAAACTAGCCAGTTCCTTAAAATCTATATTCCTAAGGGATAAGTATTATCTCATAGCTCGGTTTAGCTTTCTTTCACTTTGAATTCAGTAAATATTGAATGTTGTAATGATCTCGTATTATAACATAGCTTAAAGCACAAATAGAATTCTGGGATAATGCCTATTAAGTTCCTTTAAAACATATCGCTTTCATTGTTCAAGGAACTGATTATACTTCCAACATATGCATTTAGACATAAAATACTGGTTTGCCCAATTAAATAGATCATTTGCAGGTAGTTTCATTCCAGAAACTACACATGCTATGTCTACCCTCCTCACATATCAAGGACAAACTTGAAAAAAAACCTGAAAACTACTCAATTCAAATCAGAACCCATTAAAGAAAAGGCTAAGGCAAAGGTACCAAAGTTCAGCCTATTCAAATGCCGATGAATCTTCAAAGGTACTTTAGAACCATATAATTACATCTTTTTTTTTTACAAGAAGACATTTTTACCGTAGAGTGTACTAAAAGCCACTGTCTACCCTTCATAATAACTATGAATAACCATATATTTGCAATAAGTTTCCTACTTTTCCTTTTGTTTCAGTATCTCACGTGTTACAGAAAAATTCATTTCAGAAGTTGGCTTTGTAAATGCTTGCAATTACAAAACTGTTGTAACCTTGGAGGAGGAGTTCATTAGGTAAAGTTTATTTATTCCAAGGTCTCCAAAGAATAATGATAAAGTACTTTGCAGTTTAACACACTTTGAGTGACTGCCAACCAAACAACATTTCACTCTTTTGTTGAAGAAACAGAAGACCCACTGGGAATCACTGAATTTTGCAACTTTCCAATCATATGATTAAATACAATTGACAAAAAACAAGATCTCTAATTTGAAAACATGCCAGTTTTACAGTGGAAAATAGAAAATAGACATGACCTTTACACTAAAATATAACCCAACTACGTATAACTATTGAAATGACATAGATTTCTTGCTAACTAATAAGTACCTCGTCACACATAAAAGAAGCCAATGCTAGTGTGCCCCCAGGAGAAATGATGTTTTTAAGAATTCTCAAATTTCTAGATCAACTATGAAAGGTATTGTATATAATTACATAGATAGAACTACATAGAATGACACAGAAAATTCAATTCTGTGAGTCTTTGTCTTACAGAAAAAAAAACAAACTTGGTCTGAAGTAGAATTTCCCAAAGTAATCCAGTAGAGAAAATATAGAGAAGTCAGTGTAGATTGGGGAGAAAAAGGTCTCTCTCCAAATCCACAGTATAAGTGCATGTGTTGGTGTTTTACGGTCATGCCCTTAAGTCAGGTTGATCAGTGGTTGGGCAGGTCAATTTGCCAAGCAGAAACACAAATGAGTGTTCATTCGTGATGTCCAATTGGAAGTGAAACAGCAATACCCTTTTCCTTTGTTGGCTTGTGTTCATCGAAACTTGTGACAGCTTTTACCTGGGTTTGGCCATACACTTTGACTTAAACTGGGGAGTGATCTTTAACATATATTTGTATAACAGTGGTGAAGTCCAGCACTGTCCATCTGAAAATTTGCTGAAGAAAAACTGAAAACCAATAATCATTTTTGCAGAGATATTCCTAACTCAAAGAATAAAGAATTTGGACAGGAAGAAAAAGGTCCTTATCTCTTGACTTTGGGTCACCATCAAACCTGAACCATGAATTATACTTTTACCAGTTCGCTTCGTGAACCCATTAGCTGATGCCTAGTCACCCAGACACCCTTAATGGGAGCATAGTCTTCTTTGCCAATTCTAAATGATTCCATTATAATTACTGCTACATTACTGCACGTCATTATTCTAGTGACCAAATGTGCAGAAGTGCTCTTTAAAAAAAGAATGACATTCTCTGCCATTCCATTGGTACATACATTTTTCAGGTCTGATAAGTCTACCCTTTCCACAGGCTTCAACTTGTGCTCTATTTTGGAAGAGCCACTGAAAATTCAAAGTTCTAACTCTTAGGAAAGAGAAGAACCTGGAAAGAATATTAAAAAGAGGGTGGTAGAGTTGGCTGTTGCTTTAAACTTCAATAAATAAAGACTCCTCTTGTTCAGTATTACATGACTACTGTGCTTTCCAAGACTTCAAAAAGGACGTTTCCCCTACTCTTGAGACAATTCTTCTTATTTTTGGAGGCGTAGGGCCAACCTGAAATTCCTGAAGTAGAACTGAAACCACAGTAACGCTGAGGCTCCGTGTAGGATATTCTTGGTCAAATTAACTCATTAGCCAACTGAAAAGTATGGAGCCTTAAAAGGGAAAGAAGGATGATATTGAGTTGTGGGGGGTGTAGGCTCACAGCAGAAATTACACTAACCTAGAAAAGTCTGGAGGATTAGCTCTCTAAGGAATAAAATAGTATATCAATTGGGGTTTTCACAGAAAAGCAAAGAATCCTCAAATTTAGAAGTTGACCAGAAAAAGATTCATGCCACATCTTCACATATAAAATGAATCCCATCTAAGCACTAAACTTTTATTAGTCTAGTAGGTTTGAGAGCATTTAATAAGGGGGAAAAAACTATCATATCTGGAAACTGGACATCACAAATCGAATTCAGAAATGGCTGTGAAAACATTCTAAAGCTCAGCATGTCACAGGAAATAAAGATTAGTGAAAAATCTGAACATTTTTTGGAGGCATAATTACCACCAAACCTCTCCACAGAATTTAGGAGGAGCAGCAAAGGAAGATTCCATTAACCAGTGTTTCTTGCGCATGGACTGTGTGCAGGTGGTTTTAGGCACTAGGAATACAACAATGAACGAAACAACTGAAAATTCCTGCCCTCACAGAGCTTTAATTCTACTGGGAAGAGACAGTATTAAGATATATAATATGCTAAATGATGGTAGGTGCTAAGGACAAAAATAACGGAAGGTGAGGGATAGGAAGGGTTGGGGGAAGGTTTCAAGTACAGACAGGGCAGCCACGGAGCTGGTAATATTTGAAGAAAGACTGGAAGGAGGTGAGGAAATGAGCCATGCCAGCAACTGTGAAGGAGCTGGGCAGGGAGGGCATGTCGGACAGAGAGAATGGCAAGTGCAAAGGCCCCGAGATAGTAGCCTGACTGGCTAGGGAGGCTCAAGGAGAGTGAACAAGAGGGAAGGAAAAAGGAGATAAAGTCAAAAAGATAATGGTAGATTGTTCAGGAAGAAAGTAAGAACAGGTGCAGAGATCAATGAATTAGGAGACATCTGTAGTAATCTAAGTAATAAATGATGGTAGGAACCAGAGTTGTGGCAGTGGGATGGGGAGAGACCTCTAAGTATGTGAATATCTTTGAGGGCAAAATAGAATTTGCCAATTGATCACATAACAGGTGTGGAGTCAAGGAGCACTCCAGCGTTTCTGGCTTAAGTGACTAGAAGAAAGGACTTGTTATTGAGATGGGGAAATCTGCAGGAGGAGTAAATCTGAAGCTCAGTTTTAGACATGATAATTCTGAGAATCCTATTATCCCTCCAATTATTTGATTCCAGTTAAATAAGGAAAGAAGCCTATGCTAGAGATATATTAATAAATGCAGGTGTCATCAGCATATTAATGACTTAGTTTGAAACTTTAACTCTAGGTCCTCTTCTGAGCTTTATCAGTGTCATGCTGGGCGCGTTGCTGTCTG
Organism: Eulemur rufifrons; assembly: GCF_041146395.1. NCBI lineage: Eukaryota > Metazoa > Chordata > Mammalia > Primates > Lemuridae > Eulemur > Eulemur rufifrons. The sequence goes on from NC_091006.1 coordinate 22,734,719, forward strand.
TCATTCCACAGGCACCCATCAGTCAAAAGGAGACAAACTGTAACGAACCCCAATTTATTCAATTATTATTTCTAAGAAAGTATTATATTCAGTTGTTTCCAAGGCAATCAATTCTCAACTAATCATACACTCATACAAATATTTATGGAGTACCTGTTATGAACCAGGCACTGCCACACACTAGTAATACCACCGTGAACAGACAGACATGGGGGTTCTCATGTTCAGATGAATTAGTGTAATGACAGAGACCATATGAAAATAATAATATCACATATATAATTAATTTATTAACAGTAACTGTGGCAGTCCTATACAAGAGAAGTTACAGAGTGTAGGCTGTGAATACTTTTTCTTCCTAGTATAGTACATTCCCAACACACTTCCTCTCCAGCAGTATAATCTCTTGGGGACTGACTATATCACCAAATTGGCACATGTGCTCCCAAGGAGATAAAGTGTTTATGAAAGGGAAAGTCTTTGAGACCATCTTAATCTTTAGGAATCTCAAATGAAAACACTATGTCCATCTGCTTTAATTACCTATACAATGAACCGTGATCTCTCTGCTTTGCTGGGACCAGGTGTCATGTAAAATATAGTCTGCATTTGACTGAAATAGAAAACATAATACTATACCTGAATTCTACTCTATGATAACTACTCAAACACAATTTCAAGATGAAAATAAGAATATAAGTAGCTCTTAGAGTCACAGATGACTACACCAGTCTACCCACAAGAGTTAAATTTTAGAGCTATCAAATATGCATACTATTAGAAAGGAGGCAACCCAATATAATCTTCATTAGATAGAATAGAAAAAACTCAAGCTTGGGAAGATGATGTCACTTGCTCAAGTTAAACAGCAAAGCAAAGCCAAGGCTAGACCAAAATCTCCCAATACTTAATTCAGGCTGTACCAGTGCAATTCTTACTCTCTATTTTCCTATCAGAAAGAAGGTGGGGGGAAGAATGAAACAGATATATTAGTAAAAGTTTTTGCTTTAGAAGCATTCTTTTGGAGGATGTTTTATGTATTAGAAGAGTATTCTACAGAGGAATTTTAACATACAGGTTACTGGTTCTGAGAGAGGGGAATAAGAGACAATTACTAGATCATGGGAGGAAGCTCTGAAAGCAAAGAACAAAGAGCTTCAAGAGAGAGCATTAGAGATGGCAGAGTAGAAAACATGCTATGAAAAACTTTTTAATTAGAAGAAGAAAATATTAATTAGCTATCAAACAGAAGAGTTAATACAAGCATGCCCACTATAGGTAACTATCAGCAAGAAAATTATCTAGCAAATGGAAAATAAAATATTTAAGAATTAGGTCTCTTTCCTACTGTGAGGTTCAGGAGTAAAACATAATGACTTTTTTTTTTTTTTTTCCTGAGCATGGTTTAAGTTACGGAAGGTAAGAAATTTTCCATGGTGTCTACTAAACTTTTTAAAAGCAGGTGTTTTCTGCAAGGCTAAGCTACCTAGAAATTCTCGGTAAGGAACCAAAGCTTCTCCAACATTACCAAATGAATTAATTTATGAAGCATCTTCAGTATTAAAATCACAAATGGTTGAAGACATTCAATTATACATTCAACTTTTGGAAATAAAAATAAACCCATAAACCTACAAAGTATAAGTCTGAGTAACTAAACTACAAAAAAAAAAAATCCAATTAACTTGATGAAGACTTGATTACAAGTGGTATATAAAATTTTAACTATGGCTCAGAAAAGAGTTATTTTATTTTCTTCTATAACTCTTTTTTTAAATTTCAGAATACTACATGGGTACAAACACTTTGGTTACATAAATTGCCTTTGCACCACCCAAGTCAGAGCTACAGGTGTGCCCAATCCCCAGACAGTGTGCAGTATACCCCTTAGGTGTGAATTTACCCATGCCCTCCTTGCCCCTCCCACCTGCCCAACACCCAATGAATGTTACTTCCCATATGTGCACCTAAGTGTGCATAGATTAGTACCAATTTAATGGCGAGTACATGTGGTGTTTGTTTTTCCATTCTTGTGATACTTCACTTAGAATAATGGGCTCCAGTTCCATCCATGTTAATACAAGAGGTATTAGTTCCACCATTTTTATGGCTGAGTAGTACTCCATGGTAGACATATACCACATTTTATTAATCCACTCATGGATTGATGGGCACTTGGGCTGTTTTCATATCTTTGTAATTATGAATTGTGCTGCTATAAACATTTGAGTCAGGTATCTTTTTTATAGAATGTCTTTTTTTCCTTTGGGTAAATACCAGTAGTGGGATTGCTGGATCAAGTGGTAGGTCTACTTTTAGTTCTTTGAGGTATCTCCATACTACTTTTCATAGAGGTTGTACTAGTTTGTAGTCCCACCAGCAGTGTATGAGTGTTCCTATCTCTCTGCATCCACACCAATATTTGTTGTTTTGAGACTTTTTGATAAAAGCCATTTCACTGGAGTTAAGTGATTTCTCATTATGGTTTTGATTTGCATTTCTCTGATGATTATACATGTTCAGCATTTTTCATGTGTTTCTTGGCCATTAATCTATCTTCTTTTGAAAAGTTTCTGTTCATCTCCTATAACTCTTAAAAGAGGCTTCATACAGAAAAGGAAAAGCTATTGGGTTATTGCTTCTTTATAGCTCATCTGCTCTTACTGATCACAGATGATTAAACAAATAATTTCTTTCTCACTCCAGAATGACCTCTCTGTAAATAAAACAGCAAACATAAATCCCTTTTCCATCTATAGCCACAGAAGAAGACTTTCACCTATCTTTGCTTTATCTTTCTTAAACTCAAAGCTCCAAGAAAGATTTGGTTTTCCTTATTCCTCAGATTGTAAGATATTATATTAAACTCATTTCAAATTTTCAACAAGATACAGAGATCTCTGTAAGACCCTCTTTTGCTCAATGCTGTACTCTCAGTACCTAAAACAGTGCCTGATGTACACTAATCATTCAAAAAACACTGGTTGAATTGAATTGATTTGAACTTATAATTATAGACTATAAATGGTATACCATTATTTTATTTATGAAGGTGAAATACATTGGTATCACCACATATTGATGACAGTGAAAGATCAACAACCACAATATATCAAAGTCTTTATATCACATGACTGTCATATGTCACAGAGGAAGATTTAGTCTGAAGTATATAACTGAATGTGCATGTAAAAAAAGCCTTTTTTATCATGAGGTTAATGAAACTTTAGATTTTTGTGCAGTGCTTAACAATTTACAAGGCTTTTCCATATATATACACATATATGTATATAAATATCCAGATTATACATACATTGTATAATAATATATTTACATATGCTACATAGCATATATATTATATGTAGTAGGCATTATTATCCACTCTTTATTGATAACGACACCAAAGTCTAAGAAACTGAGTGTCATGTAGCTAAGAGGCAACAGAATCTGAAAGTACAGCCAGGTCTATACACTCTAAATTCAGGTGAACCTTCTACTTGCTTTCAGCTGGATATCTAAAAGATTACAGGTCTTTACTCGAAATACAGCAGTCTCCCTTATCTGTGGGGAATACATTCCAAGATCCCCCGTGAAAGCCTGAGAGCACGGATGGTACCAATCCTATATATATTATGTTTTTTTTCCTATGCATACATGTCTTTGATGAAGTTCAATTTATAAATTAGGTACAGTAAGAGACTAACAATAACTAATAGTAAAACAATAATTATAACACTACATCATAATGGATTTTATGTGAATGTGGTCAGTCTCGCGTGTACATGAACATGGTGTCTCTCTCTCTCTCTCTCTCTCTCTCAAAATATCTGAAATCATGGGAATTAAAACCAAAGACAGAGGAGGACTATCATAATAGCAACCTCATGGTAATCCTCATTGTCTTCACAACCTCCCTCCTAACAGGGGATGGGTAATAAGTCAGACAAGATCTCACAAGATATCTTGGCATGTGGACACTATGGAAATGATAGCCATATCTCTTGGCTATCATTTTTAGGTGCTTGAGCTTGTTATCTCTTTAAAATATTGAGATTTACTTCTAATTCCTTAAAAAGTCAAAATTATAACAACACAGATCAATGAAACAATGCTCCAGAAGTGAATAAGGGGTGCCCTGCATCTATGTCAATGGAAAAGAAAAAATAGAATCATTTTTTCCTTATCCCCGCCAACATGATGCCCAGCAGCTACCCAGAGTGCTGAGGCTGGAGAAAGCACTCCCAGGCACAACCATCTGGCCCTGTACTTGCTTCCCCAGGTCAGTACTGCAGGCAATCAGCTATGCCTCACCTGGCTGTCTCCTTCCACTCCATCTCCTGCCCGTCCACGGCCAGCAACTCATCCAGTTCCGTGAAGAGCTGTGGGGGGGCTGGGCTGTCATCCTCCTCTCCCAAGATGAATCGGATGCGTTCTGCGGCCGGGGAGACTGCAGAAGTGAAAATACTGTGGTTAAACATTGGCTGGACAACCCTGAGGAAAGTGTAGCTCCGGGCTCTTCCTCTCTCCCCCAGGCTATTGGGTTTCCCTTCCACATTTTCAGTGGACATCTTCCTTTCTGAGCCTCCCTTATCCCCAATCTAAAGCCAAAAACAAATCAAGTCCTTCTCTATTCCTCTGGTTCGGAACTGTAACTCAGTGCTCCACCACTCTCCAGAAGGACAGCACTCCAATTCTGTGTGCTGTGTGACAAAAGGACCTTTAGCCCTCAGATGAGCTGAGGTCCAACCACGCAACTTCCCCTCCCTCCCCACTTATGACCCATCCAAAATTATTAGACAGAAACCAGCTTGAACCAATCACATTTCCATACAGCAGTGGGAGGGGCGCCGGAGCACCCCGGTGCTCAGTTTGCCCCAGGTCCCCGCCTACCACCCCGCCCCCCGCATCCAATGCCTAAAGCCCATGTTCTCTCAGGCTCCTCACCACCCATAACTAGCTAACTGGAATATTTAACAAGATGGAGCCTCTTCTTTACATAATGGTAGTACCCAAAAAGGTTTGGTCACACTTCAATGCACTTGAAAAACAAGCCCAAGTAAAATATTGTACATCTGAGGGGGGAAAAAAACGTTTCTAACACACTCAAGCACATAATTGAATGCCCTACTAGCTCCTTTTGACCCCATCTCCTGAAAGTCATGTAATGAAAAATTAACCAGAATTTCCCCCAGGTCATGGGTTATGTTCCCTTTCTTTAAAAAAAGAAAGAGAGAAAGAAGCAAAAGAAAAGGATTTAAAAGTTGAGGGTCATTTTACAAAACTAAGGTTCATGGATAGTCTTTATAATCCCTGGGTAAAACCAAGAGTGGCATATACATGCGAATGAAGTTCAAGTACACACAAATAAACACACACACACACACACACACACATTCATAGAAATACATGTGCACAAACCTAATTAAGACAAGAAAGTCCTTACCATCTGAGAACTATAATACAAGACAGAATAAAATTCCATAGATCAAAATTTATTTACTACAAAGAAACCCGTGAAAATATTCAACCTAACTATAGTAGTAATCAAAACTAATTGTTAAAATAAAATACCTGTTTTACCTATTACAATGGAAAAAATAAAAAAGAATGATAATGGCCAATGTGGGCAAGGGTTTAGAAATCACGCACCAGCACCTCCCCATTTATTTCACTGATAGGAGCAGAATGGGAACACCTCTAAAGGGAAATCTGAAAGGATATGAAGATGTTTTAAAAGTGTATATATACTGTGAGCCAGCAATTCTTCCACTAGAAATATATTCATTCCAAATAAATAATATTAATAGTTATCTCAAAGATTTAGCTACTGAGGTGATCATTCTAGCATTGTTTATAATTGAGAAAAACAGAAAAATCCCAAATGACCAAAAGGTGGATTGGTTAAATAAAGTAAGGTACACTCTACACAATAAAATACTAATGAATCATAAAACATGAAGTCAAGATTGCTGTTTTTTTTTTTGACATGTATACCATATAAAATTAAATGAAAATATAAAAACCATAGGCATAAAGTGACCCCATTTTAGTAAAGAAAAAATACATATGTATATCCATAAAATAATGCCTATAATTGAGACAGCCCTCACTTTGCTCAGTTCTGACTTGTGTGCATTTGAATTACCACACTTTAGTTAAATAACACAAAAACACAGTTCAAATTTCAATTAACATGGTATATTAACTATAATTGTGCAAAGTACAAGCTTTGCTGCGAGTTTTTCAGTCCACAAATCACCACGTAACTAGCAGATTACATCATGATTTTTGACCAATCACAGCACTTCTTTCAAAGTCTGTCAGTGATTGGTCACTGCATGTTTGTTACTTGGTTCACCCACAGGCAGCAAAGCCTGTAGAATTGTTGCCTTCTTGTCTTCTGATTATAAATCCACATGACATGGATCATCAAAAGAGGGAATTGGCCAACAAAGATGAAAGTACAGCACAGAAACAAAAACTGACAATATTGGAAGTGAAATTTGTGTCAAATATAAATAGAGCTATAGAAGACATAGCTGCCCATGGAATGTTGACTATGCTTTCATCCGCCATTTGAGAGACTCTGGATATACAGTCAGATGAGCTTAGTGAGGGTGAACTTAACCTTATAAATAAGGAAAGTGGCTGTGATGAAAAGGATGTTGGTGTCCTGGAGAAAGTGACATTGGCAAAACACTTCACATTAAAGGAACTGTAGGAGACATCTCTTCACATGGAAAGCACAAACGATAAAATGTTGTAAGTTAATCTAAACTTAGCATGACAATTTGTCTAGGCATAGAAAAAAATGTGTTCCGTATCATAAGTTATACAATAGGAAGAAGGCAAGCACCATTCAAACTACTCCTGATAAGATCTTACAAAGAAATAAACCACTTTAATCTCAATGTTTCTAATGTTTTAAATGACTGTGTACTAAGTAAATAATAGTTTTTCCTTTTTTTTTTTTTTTTTTTTTCCATTTCCCTGTACCTTTACAGCCAACAAGAGAGATTTTGGTGACATGAAAATTTTTTAAAGATCAAGGAACAATAACTTTTCCCATGGATTATTAGAATCACTTTGCATAACTGTACTTTATGTGGTCATTTTTATGGCCCTGCACAACTCTGCAAAACAAGGACTGCCTGTATCTACAGGCATATTTAAATACACGTGTATATTTTAAATGTTATACAGTTTACTTCCAGGGCTTCTATTTTCTTCCATTCATTTTTCTATAAATTCTAAAGTGTGTATAATTCATTCATGGATTCATTCAAATATTTGAGTGCTGTCTATGCTCTAGCTAGACTTTGTTTCAAGCTTTGAAGACAAAGCAAAGACCGTGACAAAAAGATCCCTGATCTTGCAGAGTTTACATACAAGTAAAGAAAATAAACATTAACTAAGTCATTAATTTAAGTGAATAAATAAATTAGTACATAAAGCAATATAAGAAATAATATCTGTTAACTATAAGTGTTGGCAGAACATAAATAATGTAATTGAATAAATATTCACATAGAGTACAATGAAGATGTTTTATTTCTAAATTAGAAAAAAATGGCTTTGGAATTTCTTATTATCTTTGGGAGAAAAAAATCTAAAGTTCCAGGACTTCTGTGTTAAAACATGTGCAATGCCTTTTCAATCAAGAAATGGGAAATAATTATTTTAGATGATCAGGAGAGCATAAAAATGGAGAAATAATAGGCATTATTTGGAACCTGGACGATACTTTTACGGCACAGAATGTTCACAGTACTAAAAATTTAGTCATTTTATTCACCATAGGGATTCTGAAATTGACGATCACAAATTTGGTTCACTTTTCGTCAACATTCAATATCAAAGATCCCTAAGGTAGAACCAGCTTTTAGAAGGAAGAAGTCTAGGGTTAGGCAATCAACTTTCTGTCCATTTCCAAAGATGGGATGTAGGTTTATCCCCGCCGCTAACGGAGAAACATAAATGGTTCTCCTCCTTCTAAAACAGAATCTCCTGCATAAACAGCACATATCTCTGCTCGGCTCTAATCCATGGGGCATTACTCTGTGGTCTGGCATTCCCAAACACAAATCACTACTTACTAGACAGCAACTTAGCAGTGACTGCTGCAAAACAGAATGGAAGAAAGATGTAAAATTACCTCCAGGTTTTGTTGTCTAGGTGCCGTTCCTAACACCTTTCATAGGTTGTCTTATTTATTAAATACAGGCCCATGAGCAACAAGTATATCAATCCTTTTGGAATTAAAATTCGAAAATTGTGTCATAAACTAGCCTGGTAATCTAGTAAGTTTCCTTCCTCAATTGCTCCCCCAGCCCTTCCCAGGAATTAGAAGTAAGAGGTCATAGCACTTGTATTGTTAATATCAACCTGTGGGAGGAACATCCTCTACGGCAAGCAAATACCCTTCCCAATTGCTAACATTACTTTTAACACAAACATACAAAATGAGTGAAAGTCCCCATAGTGAAGTATCTCAGGAATTCATTTCTACCTATAAACTTCGATCGTACCAGGAAATGAACTAACTATACAGCATTGCACTGAGATGAACAGTATAGACTCTGGAGCCAAACTTCCTGGGTTTGAATCTCAGCTCTGCTACCCATTAGCTGTGTGGCCTGAGACTTGTTAATAAACCTGTGTCTTAAGTTCTCCACTTACAAAATGGGATAATGATGATGATTATAGTAGCTACGATACAGGGTTTAAATTAGTTTTAAAAATGGTCAGTGCTTACCAGTAAAACCTGCTTGGCTTCTAAGAAAGGAAATTCTCACAGGTGTTGGTCTTGGGAGCCCTGTATGTTGAAAGTATATAAGGTAGGAAAGAAAAAAGCCAAGAGCTCTGTGTGTTTTACTTCAGTGAACTAAGTAGCTCCACCGATGAGAACACAGTAAATTCTTAGAAACAGACAATAGAGAACAAGGTGCAAATAATAAAACCCCTTCCGGCTCACTTTAATATTAATACCTTGGAGGAAAAACATCAGAAAATCAACTTGCATTGCCTATGAATAGATTACAATTCTAAATAATAACTAACCTAATTTCATCTTAAAAGAGAACTTGAAGAAAAATGAGAGGGAGGGAGAAAAACTGTCAAATTAATCCAATCACCTTTGTCAGAACAGAAAGCCTGTAGATCAAAGTGAAGTTAATGCCTCTAATCTGCTTTGACTTTTTTTTTTTTTAATTCTGCCCTCTGGTTAAAGTGTGTTTTGGCTTTTTTGAGTAGCTGGAGAATTTCCTGGAGGGCCCTGCCTCATTGGGGTTATCTCTGACCAGTGTCCACATGCAGGATGACAAAGTGGTGGTTTACTGGGGTTTGGGGGAGATCCAGGGCTCCCAAACACCCATCGCCAACAAGGCAGACAAAGTACACGGCAGGAATGCCATCCACACCACTCCCACCACCAGCACCCACATCAGACATCACCTGCACACCATCACCTTCGTTCCTGCTGAGCCTGAACTTGGCCTCAGGGTTCATCTGGGCAGCCACTACCTACCAGTCAGAGACAGCACAGGAGAAGAAACCTCTCTGCCAACCTTGACGATGAGACAGTCCATTCTCAGTTTGCTTCCATGTCACTCTGGCCCCAATCTATGTGTCAACCTTGTCTCCCACAGCAACACAGCATTGTTCCATAACTGAGAGAAGAACATACCTGCTCCTTTTCCCATCCCTTCTTCATTTTTCCTACCTAGAATATTAGAATACTCTTTTCTCTCTTCTCTAACTCTGACTCCATTTCTCAGTTTAAAATTCTATCTTTTCCAGTATCCTATATTAACCATTCACGGAAGCTTGGCTCTTTCCCTTATTCAAACCATTATGACACTGTATGTCTGCATTACTTGTTTAGGCACAAATAAACAGCCTGTTCATTATTACCTGACTTTTATATTAATACATGTAACTTCCGTTCCCAACTAGATCACCAAACTCCTGGAAGAAAGAGTCTGTGTTTTATGTACCCTGCTCAAAGACCAACGTCATGTCGTGCACATAATAGTTACTGTAAATATTAAATTATGGCCGGGCGTGGTGGCTCACGCCTGTAATCCTAGCACTCTGGGAGGCCGAGGTGGGCGGATCGTTTGAGCTCAGGAGTTCGAGACCAGCCTGAGCAAGAGCGAGACCCCATCTCTACTAAAAACAGAAAGAAATTATATGGACAGCTAAAAATATATATAGAAAAAATTAGCCGGGCATAGTGGCGCGTGCCTGTAGTCCCAGCTACTCGGGAGGCTGAGACAGGAGGATCGCTTGAGCTCAGAAGTTTGAGGTTGCTGTGAGCTAGGCTGACGCCACGGCACTCACACTAGCCTGGGCAACAGAGAGAGACTCTGTCTCAAAAAATAAATAAATAAATAAATAAATATTAAATTAATAAATTAGATAATGGCTGAATAAACTTTGGATATTTTCCAGTACATAAAAGCATAACCATTTGCAAAAGGAAGCTTACATTAAGAACCCTGAAACAAAATATCTTTTGAAAACTGTCCTGACTCTGCCGTTCCCCTTAATCCATCTTTGCATTAGCTGCACGTTACCAAAATACACTAGCCATTCTATGCTGAGTAAGCCACAAATAAAAGAATGAACACTTTGGGTAAGCTATTTTCCTGTGCTAGAAGCAATCTCCCCCTACTCTGAGGGACCACGACCCTTAATCTGCACTTCTATTAAAACATCCATCTCCACCTGCTTTGTATTTTATTCACCGCTGTACTTTTGTCTTTGCACCTGTACTAAGAGAACCATCTGGTTCATCCCTTACCTAAACTAGTCTTGGTGCCTGCCTTGGGCACAGTGAAGTTAAACCAAAAGGAATGAATGACAAATGAGTCAGATAATGTATGAAAGAATAAACGGTGTATATTCTGCCCCAGTTCCTCAGAAAAGATCTTTCTCGGCTTCGTTTCTCTGGCTCTTTGTAAGTGCACCTTGGAAAATGACATGGAATGACAAAATGGAAACCCTGAGGCTTAGCAATAATATACTCCCATTTGGTAATTTAATATTTATTAGTTTTTAGTGTATGCAATACACTATGGTATTTGTTGAAAGCTCAACAAATTTTTAGAAAGATTTTTAAGACAAAGTTCCTATCCTCAGGACCTTATGGATGGGAAGATAACACATAGTAGGGAAAATTCTATCAATAAAAATGCAAATATGAAATAACTAAAATTTTTGAATGGTAGCACTGTATCAGGCATTTTGTTAAATGCTTTCCACTTATTACATCATTCATTTTACACAAGCCTATGAAATAGCCACTTTTATTATTCTCTTATATTACTCTTATATTACTGGTAAGGAAACTGAGTCATAAGAGGGTAGGGGGCTTCCCCCCCAATCACCTAACTAGTGAATGACATGACTTCAAACCCACCTGTGCTATTTCCAATCCTATTTCTTAGTTACCACACTCTTAGTGACCTCAGCTCTTAAAAAATTAAAAGAGAAAAATGGTCAAATTGTTATATGAACAATACAGACAGTAAATGTATTGGATTTCAGAAGACCCAGAAATCATAATGGCATATGAAACAGTCCTAAAGTAAATTAATAGAACATGTGGTTCATTATCCACCAAAAGGCAATGTGTGAATGAATGTGCTCTTTTATTTTCAGTCTAGGAAGTATCCCACTGTGGCCACCCTGCAAGCTACCAAAAAAAAATTTTTAATAGAAATAATTATCATACTGACCAATTCATACTGAGCATGACAAGTCTACATATAAATTCCCTTCAGTAGATTGAATGAGGACTTCCGGATTTTGCATTTTCTCTTTAGCAAAGTTTACAATCTGGTAAAGGCTCTCAAACCAAAGTTTAAAAAGAAGTAACTATTTAAGTTATTAATGTGCTATTATCAGCTGCTTTATATAGTTATCATTTTAAGTATTCATTTCTGTCCTTTATTTTGAAACAAAAGTTTGTGGGTAGGTATCATGGCTGTTAAAACTTTCACAATTTATCTAATTATCAGACTACTGTAGCAGGCTAAAAATACAACTAAATGTATATATAAAATCCTCAAACTTCATTTTCACCTTTATAACTAAAAGAAATAAGAAATAACTAAAACACACACAAACATTGTAGTGGCAGTAAGTCTTGTCCACTAAGCACCCCCATCTCTTTTTCTAATGACAGCATTCCATTTTCCTGTGGAGAACTATCTTTATACTTACATAGCCATTTGGTTCAACCCACACCCTGTGACCCAGGGCTGGGCAATGAGCATATCATAACTCCTGGCCACAACAATTCATTTTTCAGTGGATGCTTTACCTAATCCAGACCAATCAGAATGAGTATGTAAGTGTCAGCCTTTTACCGAAACTACTAAGAAATCAATTCTTCAGTTTATGCTGAAGCTAAGATTGCAATAAAAGCTGTGAAGTACAGATGGCCATCTTGCAACCCTAAGAGAAGAGGCTGCCTAACAATACAGTAAACACGGAAGAACTCAGAACCAAGGCAGAGATAGGTTCCTGAGCCCATCACTTAAACACCAGTTACTTTTCAATCATAGGCGACAACTCCATTTTGGATTAAAAGCAAAATTGTTTAAAACAATCTGAGCTGAATTTTTTTTGTCAACCTGGAACCAAAGAGTCCTGATACACACTTCCACGATTCCATTTTAATTAGAGTAGAGCTAATTTCCATATGTTAGGGGCATCCCCATTGCAGAAACTTTTTTAATAGAGTCCGAGGTTTGGAGTCATCTGTACAAGTCCACTAGATTTTCTCCATGCCTTAACATACCTTTGCTTCAACAAATCTGGAAAATTACTATCAATTTACATGGTAGCAGGCTGCAGACAGGCAAATTAGATGGTTACTTTTTCTGTTTCAAATTATCTAAGAAACTGAAACAGCCAAAGAGCATTTATTAAAATAGATAATTGTAAACATATTTAGGTATCCATGTATTAATCCTCTCCCACTCTAGAAAAGCTGTCAATTATCACAACTCTCCTTAATATGCTGTGACATTATTATTCAGCTGTAGGGAGTCAATAGCACCAAGAGCCTGGATTTTAGCATATTATCAAACTATCCTAACTTAGGAGCAGAGTTAAGTTCAATTTCAGCTAGCCAGAGGTGACAAAAACTAGAGTTTACACAGACATTTTTGAGAAATATCTGTACCTTATAGTCTTTTATCTTCAAAATGAAGGAAAAATAATTTATCTGGAGTTTGCACTATAAAAATGTTATCAGGAGTCAGGTGATACCTATAAGATATGCAAAATGGTTTAGAACTGTGGTCCCCAAACCCCAGGCCTTGGCCTGCTAGGGATTGGCTGCAGAGTTCTCTCCCCTACCCACCCTCCACTGTCCGTGGAAAAATTGTCTTCCGTGAAACCAGTCCCTAGTGCCAAAAAGGTTGGGGACTGCTGCTTTAGAACATAAAGATGGTACTCCTTATATTCTCTAATTTATTATGCCTTCTTCTTTCATAACTTCTGCCAACACAGCAGGTTAGAAAAATTAAAACTAGGAGCTCCATCACTGGTGTTTATATGCAATTTTTTCCCCAAATGCTGTTAAGCCATTCAACAAAGAGGTATTCCCAGTGATGGTCTAGCAATAAAATTAATTCGGTCTATGAAATTCCAGGGCACACCATATTTAAAAAAGAAAAAATTAGCCTACAGCTTTTTTGGTCTGCTGATTCTTTTATTAATAGTAATAGTAATTATTCCAATTGTATTAATTATAATTATATTAATATTATTTCAATATTTCAAGAATCTATTGGCGAAAGAAGTAAAATTCACACCATTTTTTAGCAGCCTCAATGGTGACCTAAACTAACTCTGATTCACAGTCATTTGAAACCAAACATTTTGCCAATTTTTCTGGACTTTACCTTCCATGATATCATTTTCCCCACATAATACAAGTTTGCACGATATTCATGAACCTTTGAGAAGAAATGGGTTCACAGAAACAGTAATCACCCAGTGTCATTGACCCTAGGACTGCATCCCCATCATAAATCAACCTTCTAGGGATCAGCTGGGTCACCAAGGAGTGTTTCACACAACTCAATTCCAGCCCCCTGTTGATGCCTTCTGTCTGCAAAAACCATCAGTAGGAGGGACCACATTACAGACACTGTCACCAGACCCTACATGACAATTTCAATACCCTGCCAAAGATGGTACCTCCCAAAGTTCCCAAAGAGGTGTCAGAATCCCAGGTTTTGGCACCAGAGATGTCAAGGTGGGAGTCTGCCCTTGGTTCTTGGTGTGCTCTTGGCCAAAGAGTGACCACGCACACCAGAGTGTCAAGTCCAGACTATCATCCCAGTCCTCTGACTCCTTTCTTGGAAAAATCACAAGCAAGGCCAATAGTAACCTTAGACAGAGAGCAGTTTCACAAGAGCAGCTCTTTATTGTAGAATAAAATGGGTCTGTCTCCACAAGTACAGAGAGACAGACCAACTCACTTACTTACTTACTCACTCACTCACTCATCCACCCACCCATTCACTTCCTCCTGACTTCTCAGATTGTTTCCTTTTATTAGCCCAGTCTGGAGGCAGGATCTTGGGAGGTGTAGGATGTTAGCAAATGATCAACAGGTGTCTTCAAAATTCCATCTGTGTATATGAGCTCCCTGTAAGAAAGCCTATGGCGGGGCGGGGGGACTCACAATGCAGATTCAAGCTACTGGCATATTAATTACCCTTAGGTTGCTCTAGATCACTTTCCAAATCTTATTGTTCCTGGAGTGGGAAATTCCTAGACTGATAAAGCATTCCCTCCTTCCGTAGGTGTAGCAGTTGCTCGGGATAGGATTAAGGGTGGGGCAACACCAAAACAGAGTGCCCGCCTTACCCTTCTTCCCAGGTGGAGCAATTGCCCGAAACAGCACCAAAACAGGGAACTCTTGCCCCCAAGAAGAGACAGAGATCCTAACTATCTACTCAACAGAGGCAATCTTGAGGTGCCAAAACAACAGAGTAGTGAAGACAAAAGCAGGAGACAAAGAAGACTGGATGGACATGACAGAAAATGGGTATTTGATGGGTCAGGACAGAGTCCAGAGTGTTGGTCTGCCCCTGCTTGAGTCCTAAATCATGTCTTTTAACCAAATGCCAGGAAATTTTCAGGAGAAAAGTAAGGACTCCAATAAGGAAGAATTCCTACAACCACGACCATTTGCCTACTATTAGCCACCAGAGCGTATCTGCCTTATTAAAATTACCAGGTACCCAATGCCTTAAATATGTAAATATTCGTTACTTCTAATTGTTGTTTTTAACTTCTTCTGGTCTTTTGTTCAGATCAGATTACTTTCCGTAAAGATCTAGCTATACCCAGACCCTTCCTTTAGTGAATCAATAAATTCTTTTTTATTATTTGTTTTATTCCAGTTGTAATTGGGTTTCTTGCAGTTGCAACCAAAAGTTTACTGATTTATACCATATGTATAGAAGAAAACACCAGAAAGATATACACTAAATGTTAATTATTATCCCTAAATAGTGGAATCATTGATGAGTCTTATTTTCCTCATTTTGCTTATGTGTAAGTTCCAAATTTTCTAAAATTAACATTAATGTCCAAAACAAGGCAATTAAGTTTTTTTCATTGCTAAATTGAGAACAGTCATGTCAAATTAGTGCCAGATACTTCCTTACAGTATTTGAAACTGCAGAATCTCAATTATCTTTCTCAACAAATGTCCAACACAAACACAACCCTACAGCACTTGCCTTTAATGCTGTCTAGGGATGAGAATAGCCAGTTCTGAACCATGGAACAGGACTGGCCATGGTTCTGAAAGCTAGCTGACTGAGCTAGCTTTGCAAGCTTTATTGCAAAAGCCTAAAAGTAATTCCATGGGCACAAAACAATAGGGATGGGGTAAGGAGCTTCACACAAGTAGCATGGAAAGGTAGGACACTTTCTGTAAGCAGAACAAGAACCACTCACTAATTAAAATGGTAAAGAATGTGGACACCCAGCAACCTTTTCCCAAAAGACCTCAAAGTTCCTTATGCACATCAGAGCCACCGTCTCCATTTGCCCTTAATTTCTCACTCCCTACTTCACTTCTCTTTCCTCTGCCAGAGCTGTCCAGGATAACATGATGAATCACTCTGCTTAGAGTGAACACATCAGCAGTTTTTCCAGGTTCAACTCAGACCGATTATCAGCACAATTTATACCCGGAGGTTTCTAAAGTCAGACTCAATTCTCATCAACATTAGGAAATCTTCAAGATTCCCAAAATAAACTCTACAGACTTGTTCAAATGCAACTATTTTCTATACAAAGTAGCCAGATTTATAGCTCCAATATTAGTATCACAACCACCATACAAATGCTGCCATTAGATGCCTCCACATAAAAAGAAGACATCCTTCCTGCAAGGCTCTCTTTCAAAATGCGTAAGAATATAAAGGCACCAAGCCTCAAAGGATCTTTAGGACTTCTGACTTCATCCCGACATTGCCAAAAATTCTACTCATCTTATCTGGACACCCGTATTGAGGAGCGTGGTTTAAAATACAATGTCTCGGCCGGGCGCGGTGGCTCACGCCTGTAATCCTAGCACTCTGGGAGGCCGAGGTGGGCGGATCGTTTGAGCTCAGGAGTTCGAGACCAGCCTGAGCAAGAGCGAGACCCCATCTCTACTAAAAATAGAAAGAAATTATATGGACAGCTAAAAATATATATAGAAAAAATTAGCCGGGCATGGTGGTGCATGCCTGTAGTCCCAGCTACTCGGGAGGCTGAGACAGGAGGATCGCTTAAGCCCAGGAGTTTGAGGTTGCTGTGAGCTAGGCTGACGCCACGGCACTCACTCTAGCCTGGGCAACAGAGTGAGACTCTGTCTCAAAAAAAAAAAATAAAATAAAAAAAAAAAAATAAAATAAAATACAATGTCTCTTAAAAGAGGGAACAGGGAATGGCAGTGTTCGAGGAAACATTACATGGATGCCTGTTCTTTCTTTAAAAGAAAAAAAAAAAAACAGTGCCATTCCCCACAGATGTATCACTGCTGTAGAGATTTGGATAGAACTCTGAATGTGATGCAGAAATGTCAACAAGATTCTACAATAAGGTTTTCTTCTTTTCTGCCTTATTTAGATCTGTTCTGAGCTGAGGGTCCAAAAGTAGTGGCAGTGATCCTCAACTTTTGTGAAGTTTAATTATATTCTCGGCAAAGAAAAATTATATATAACACTTCCTACTTGACATCTATAGTTTCACTGTTCTCAGACAACATTATGCTTCATTTGCCTTGTGCTATGGTTTGAATGTTTGTTCTGTCCAAAACCCATGTTGAAATTTAATTGCCACTGGGATGGCATTGGGAGGTGGGACCTTTTACAGGTGTTTCGGGCATGAGGGCTTCGTGCTTATGAACGGACTAATACCTGTATCTCAGGAGTGGGTTCGCCCCCTCTTGCTTTCTTTTGCTCTTTTGCCTTGTGATGCCTTCTGCCATGTTATAACATAATCAAGAAGGCCGTCTCTCAACGTCCAGAACTGTGAGCTAATAAATTTCTGTTCATTATAAATTACCTATTAGGTGTTCTTTTATAGCCACACAATACAGCACAATAAGGCACCTTGTTTTATCTATCTGAGACTACAAAGGGAAGCCAACCAGCCAACAGATGTCTAGTGATCAAGAAAAACCTAAAAACCAGGCCAGAAACTAAAAGACCACTTGTAAAAACTGAGTTCAACTACTTGAGAAATGGTATATAAATGACAAGAGCTTAACTAATATAAACAAGTAAGTTTTGATGGTGTTTCTTTAAGTGTCTTCACAAATGATCAACAGAGATAAGCTAAATCCATTTTCAGTACACAATAAAATAGGACTAGCTAAGTTTTCAGAGCCATCTTTTAGAATAGAAGAGCATAATTTGTTATAGACATAAGCTTCCTTCTAAATCATCCATATCATTAAACTACACAAAGCTGATGGAAAATATAGATTAGAGTGGGTATGTGGGCTGGCTAGGGATTTTAATTTCCCATTAAAGTGTGTTACAAACAATTCATGCATTCTACAGAGCAATACCAACAAAAGAAAAAATTCATCCCCTTCAACATAACTTGTTTTCACTATACTCTTTCTAGCTAACATTTCTTAATCCCTCATAGTTAAAGCCTACATATAACACTTCAAGTCATTTGGAGATAACCTCAGTTCATTAGGGGTGAGGTAAATAACTGCCACTTCAAAAGAGATTGATTATTAACAGCGTCCTGTTCAGAAAGAACAAAGAAAGTATTTAGTCACTTCTAAGACTTCTGGTAATGTGTAAGGCATGGCTGTTCCTTAATTGGTGCAGAATTTCCAATTAAGTATCAATCATAAAACTTAGAGTTCCTTTGCCTCTCAGATCATCCCTTCTTTAGGTGCATTAAGTACCAAGTTAAGCTAGTTTAGAAATACATTTTCCTATTTATGATACTTTCCAAGACCTGCATAAGCTCAAATCTGTCTTTCCTAGAATTGCGTTCATAAAACTGCTCTAGCAACCTTATAAAGCAGAGATTAGGCATTCACCTGAAAATTGTCCAAATCTCTCCACCACCTCCCTTTTGTGGGAGGGGCAGGAAGGAGCCTCCAGCAAAGTGGGTATCTGGGATTCAGTTACAGAAAGGTATAAAGAAGGAGTCAGGGAACCCTGCTATGGGCTCAATGAATGAGATAAGCCAAAATCCTTAAGAAGCAGCCACGGCACAAACGCCAGAGCCAACAAATATGAACAGCAAATATGAAGGCACCAGAAGAAAGAATCAAGGTCAAGATACCAGGTTAAGAGAGAGAAGTTAGGGTAAATCAGATAAAAGCAACTCAGCGGTGCTATGGAGGGAGTCAGTAGGACCTGCAGGCTGAGGCAAATATTAAACACAAATACCCAAGTTGTGTATGAATATGAAAATGAGCTAAAGTAGTACTGTTGTTTGGGGTGGAGCAGAGCAGGGAGAGATTTTTCCAATATGTTTTAGGGAGGACTCACATAAGATACTAAAGACCCTCCAATCCTTGCTGACATGTTGCCGAATTCCTCCACGTGATCAACAAAGTGTTTACAGCAGGTGGTCCCCACATCCTCAGGGCAAAGCCATCTTAGGGAGCATTGATTTTATTTTATTTTTTTTTTGTTTTTGTTTTTTGTTTTTATTTTTATTTTTTATTTTTTTTTGATGAATTTTTTTTTATTCATGATAAATTATTAAGTGAACAGTGCAAGCTAAAAACAATAGTTTCATATTTTTTCCCCACCCCCCCTTTCCCGAGTCAGCACCTTCAAGTGTTACCACTCCCCAAACAGTGCGCAATGCACTCATTGTGTAGGCATACCCCCCTCCCCTCCCCCATCCGAGCATTGATTTTAAAGGACGGGATTCTGCATGTGCTCTCCTGTCACAATGCTAATGACAGCACAGGGCATTTACTTCATGAGAAACACAACCCTGAGTCAACACTAATCACAGGTGGAGTGATGGAATCAAAACTGTAAGACCTGGATCTGGTGTTCAGCTCCAGCTCTGACCGAGCAAATCCCCTCTCTGTTCCCTCTGCCTCAGTTTCCCCATCTGTTTGACATATAATAACAAAGGGAAGAGTGAAGCGATCACTGAACGCACCTCTATGGCTGGAGGAATTGAATTTTGCTCTTTTGGCTTACGAAAGTCTATCCAGAATGATGAGACAGGGCTATTCTGTCAGAGGATCTACTGATGTATTATTCATCCTGGCACTTTTGATCTCATCTTTCCTTTGAGAAGTAAAAACAAATTTTTCAATGCACAGATTGAAAAACTAAATCATACAAGGAAGTAACATTCACTGGGGATCGGGCAGGTGGGAGGAGGGAGGAGGCAGTGGGTGAATTCACACCTAATGGGTGCGGTGCATGCTGTCTGGGGGATGGGCAGGCTTGTAGCTTTGACTGTTGCGGTAAAAAAAGCAATTTATGTACCCCCATAATAGTCTGGAAAAAACATTAATCGATTCATTGACAGTTATTGTGCCCATCCATGAACATGAACGTAAGTATATTTCTGACATAAAATCTCATAATTACTGAAACATTTATATTAATAACATTTTATTTTTATATAAATAATACAGAGAGGTTTAGCTTCTCTTTTTACATGCTCATTTTTCATACTGTGGACATGAGAGTGTTGAGTACATTAAAACTAGAGAATGACAAAAAAAGGGAGAAACAAATAAATGTGACATTCTTGGAGAGAAAAAAGTAACTCTCAACAATATTCTCACCCTTTATTTACCCTGCTATTTAATCAAAGATCTGTAGTGAGCACTAATGAGCAGTTACATAAAGGAGTTGCATGATGAATGAATTTTTTAATGAATTTCTCATCAGTTGTGGTTAACAAAAATAAACGTTAGTGAAAATGACTTAAAGAGGCAAAAGCACATAACCAACTCCAGAGACCTTAGTAAGCACTAAGAATTTAGTATCATTAAAAACCTGAGACTTCACTGGAAGAATAAAGCATGTGAAAAAGGATGAGGATTTGCAAAGACGGGAAGAACGGGTAAAGCATGCATGATGGTTCACAGATGAAAGGAACGTGGTGAAAGGAACTAAGCCATGCACAAGGGTAACTTACTGAAATGAATCTGCAAATTTCACGTAGAGAACAACTTTTGATTCACCGGTCCTACTGACAATCTAACTTTTCCTCTTCAAGTAGTATCTGACTTAAAAACAAATACAGAAGCAGCAACACAAGAGATAATGAATGTTAAACAACATTGGTTATCTCTGAGCTGCAACCAAAACACACACATTAAGATTGTTATACCCTAAGATATGTCCACCCAGTCTCTACTCTTGCCTAGCAGAGATGTTAGGAAATGTTAATCTCTATGATAATAGAACAAAACCCATGTTAAAATAACGTGTAAACCAGCCGTTAACCATGTTTCTAAAAAATCTTAATTTTTCAAAACAAGAGCCCAAATATTTTTACATATTCCATTACTGGTTGACGTAAAAATAAATTATAGTTATTAAGTAAACTCTGAACTTTTGCCTTGTATACTCAAAGAAAAACTGGCCAATACCTAGTTCTTACATTGTTATATTCATCTAATCCTACTTTAAAACACATCAAAAATGTTATTTAGAAGTTACTTGCGATCTCAGCTAAATGAATCCCCTAAACAGAATTCTGAAAGTCAGTTTCTGGTTTTTTTATGCCTAATATTTAAAATATGCCTAAATATTAAAATTTATTCTTTGGGCATTAAATCAGTTGACACTAAATTTTCTCCTACAGAGTGACTAGTTATATAGATGGTTTTGTCCAAGAATCCACTTCAGAAACATCAACTGCAATTAAAATTGTTCTGAAATGTCTGTGTGGTATGTCTTACCATGAATGACAGTTGTTTAATTTGCCAAAAAAAAAAAAAAAAAATGTATCCTTTCACATGCTAAAATCAAGCTCACTTCAGAAGTGAGTTTCTCTTCTATCCTGCATCTATTACTATTTGAAATGATCAGAGACCTTGAGAACAATAATTTGGCTTACAATCTTATTTGGGGTGTGTACAAATGAGCTACACACCCCCTGCAGTCTTTTCTTCTAAAATTTATACTTCTATTTTCCACTATCACAAGTTTTACGCTTCTTCTGTCAATCGATCACCACCGCAAACCTCTTCAAAGGATAGTTACTAATACGGGTTTATTGAAGAGAATCTTCACAGCTTGCTCTCCATTTTTTTTCTGGCCAACCAATTAGCAGTTTAAGCTGTAATATTTGCATTCATAAGGGCACTAGATTGGACATATTACTTAATAAGAACATCTGTTGGTAAACAGCACTTACTATGAACATACATTATCTCCTTTAATCCTCAGAACATTCCCATTACCTAAGTTTGTCTCTATATTCCCATATGACACAGGTTCAAGGAGGTTACATACATTACCCAGATCCCTTGTCTAGTAATGGGGAGATCTGGACTTAGAGTGCAGTTACATGGATTTGTCTGACCACGAAGTCCATACTCTTCCCGCTACACAGTGCTTCCTCCTTCATTTCCATTTCTACTGTATTTGTGAACACACAGCGCCCTTCAAAGGCCCACACTCCACATCTCAAAAGTACATCTGGCCATTTGCTTGAACTTTTTGAAAATGAAGCATGTTAAAATCTTGATATAACAATGTTTATTTTTCCTCTATAAAGTACCCAAGGATCATATATTACCAAATGTCTTCCAATGAGTGCTCAGCTTTTCCTGCACTCAACTTGGGATTCAGTCATTATTTTTACTTTTCAACAAGCCATCCATTCTATTTCTTTTAATTTATTTTCCTTTGATTTTAAATGGCTTTAAGAGCTGTCTAAATTCATTCCAGAGCTCAAACAATTTCGCCTATAAACTTGTCAGTTTTAACTTGGGGAGTTACAGATCTGTTTAAGAGTCGGATGAAATGTATGTAAATGCATACAAGCGGAGTTTTGTATAAAATGGATGTTTTTGCTCTAGAAAATCATTTTCTTCAAATTCTCAAACACCTTTCAGAAAATACAAAAAAGATATTCATTCCAGGGAGTAACCTAACCTCCTAGGGTTGCATGTGCCTAAGCTTCAAGTCGTAAGTATGCACTAGAAAAATAGGAATAAAATTAACTGACAGCACACACACACACACACACACAGAGCCTGATAAAATCTTAGAAGCTAAAAAAAAAAGTATCCCATAAAAATTAAACAAGCAGCATTACAATTTTTAAGACTGTCTAACTGTCAAAGGTCAATAAATGCTTATAATAATTCAGTACATTAGCGGACGAAGTACCTTTCCATTTTACAGCCCTGTCCAGAGAGTTTTAAAAACACAAGTGATCTGGGCACGTGCGCCTGTAGTTCTAGCTACTCTCCGGAGGCTGAAGCTGGAGAGTTCGAGACCAGCCTGGGTAACACAGCAAGATCTCATCCCTAAAAAATAAATCACATGTGACCTGTGTTTTAAAAGAGCCTGTACCATCATGGCGACTAACTGACCACTTTGCTGCATGGCCCCATTTCCTTAACCTCCACTATGATGAACTATGTCAAACAGATGTTTAGAGGCACATCTCTTAGCAACATATTCTGTTCCTACTGAAAACATTTGCAGATCTACATTACTAATGCTTGCAAATAGAGTTATTTGTTAAGGTCCAGAATGTTCAGAGGGAGGATTTTCTTCTGGGCTTCAAGTGCAGCAATTCTGTTTCAAAAGTCAGGCTGCTGCCGAATGAACTGAAGCCCAGCAGATGACATTCTGTCAAAACAATCTGCAAACGTTTATTTTGCTGCCACAGTTCAGTTGAAACTAGTTCCTACTGAGATACTGACACTGCTATAATGTTGATTCATGCTTTTGTGGCTTCAAAAATTAATAACCGTAACTTTTGTTTTTTAAGTGGTTTGGAATTGCCAGCAGTATGCTACCTCCAACTGGCTCTAAATAAAGCAGCTCATGATTTAACTTGTTCTTAAAGGCAAAAAGGCATCTTTCTTTGCAGTTTTGGGTCCTAACTGTTTTCTCATGCAACAAAGTGAAGCTAAAGATTGTACCACTGTCCTTTACGCCCAGGAAGTGGTGAAAGGGAACTTCAGTCTCTTTCAGCACCAAAGTCAAAAAACTAAGATTTTAAAGGGCTTCATCATCGAATATGTACTTTAAATTGAAAACGTCTATTCTACAGTCACTAAATCATCCATGTTACAAACCAATCCTTTAGTCTAATATGTGTGTTCTTCAAGACTTTAATCAGATGGGATAACTAAGGCATCCACCCAGCCTCAAAATGTCTCTGTAAATCTCTGTGCTTTGTCTTTAACCTTTAAAGATTCCCATATTTCTCATTTAAAATTAATAGTTCTAAGTTTACTTTATTATAAAAATATTTCTTTCCAAATACCCAAATAAAAGGGCTGCTTAAGGTAAATATATTTATCCTGTACTTAACCCCACGAGCACCAGGATCTCAGTATGAGGAGGAAGGCTTCCTGCCTCTCCTGAAGAAGGTCTACATCCATGCCTGTCCCAGGTCTTTGCAATGGCTTGACCTGAACCCAGGCAAGTACGACCAACTCGAACGCATTCCTTTCACCTTCTTGTCATAACAAAGTTCTGATAAAGTAATGTCATGACTATTCAGTATCTCTTGTCAGTTTTTTGTTTTCCTAGGATAATCAACTCAAGCCAAAATCCTTGTACAGTTCAAAACACTCAATTGCCTTCTCAACCTAGGTGAGGTATAGGAGTGAGGACTATTAGGAGAGTAATTTCAGGCAGGTCAGCTCTGGCTAAATCTGCGGTATTGGCATCAGCCTTGGGCTTGATGCGAATGGACGTGGATCAGAGGGGAAAACAAAGAACTCTGTGGGAAAGGGAGGAACCCAGAAAAGTCAGCCAAATTTCCAGTTTCTCAAGATTCAGATAGTCATTGTTTGGCCTGATAATTTTATAAATTCCAAGAAAATCAAACATACTATTATTTAATACACTTAGCCTATCCAATCGCCCTTCGACAGCAAGAATAAATAAAAGTTGACTACAAATATGCAATGTAGTCTGTGATTCTATCAGGTCACTGATTCATTCACAAATTTTTAATGAGCACCTACTATGTGCCAGAAACTATGCACACTACAGTGCTCTGGGTGGGCTTGTATCCCAAAAAGGAAAAACCCACATGTAAAGAGATAATTACAGTAATTGTGTTTTGATTTAGTCTTTCATCTAATAAACATTTATTAAACAACTACTATATATCAAGCCCCTACTAGGCACTGTGCTAGGAGCTATAACAGAATAATGTTGTGGGGTTTTTTTCCCCAAGCACTTTATAAGCCTATATGTGTAGGCTTCAGTGTGGCTAGAGCACATAGCATGAGAAGGTGGTAAGAGAAGAGAAACAATACTATAAAAGCAGATAGGAAATAAATTGTGAATGGCCCTATATACTTTGATAAGGCATTTAGACTTTATCCTATAGTACCAATACGGAAGTATTGAGGGCTTCAAGCAGGAAGTGGCAAAATCAGGTGTGTGTTTTAGAAAGCCGTGCAGGGCAGTGCCATAGTTAGGGGGGTGGAGGAGGGAGCGTATTCAGCAATTTGCCCCACATTGAATACATCAGTAAAGTTGTGATTAGCAGGTGTGGACACCTATTCAAGCTGACTGCTCTTTGCATCTTGCCATCTTTATTTTTTTGGTTGCAGACACCTTGAGAATGCTTCTGTTTCTTCCCTACAATCCGTGGTAGGCTGCCTTGCTTCAAAGGTGTGCTCAGCATTCCATTTGAAATTCTGTTCATAAATGCACCACTTCCATTTCTCAGACAATATCTGATAAGATTACCTTATTTTCATCCATACTCATTTAAACGAACCCGTGGCAAATCTAGCCCTAGCATTTCCCACCACAGCCCAATACACAGGGGTGCTGCTGTAGCTATTGACGGCTTACAAAGGCAATCCGAAAATCAGAGAGTTCCGCTTCCTCGGCTACTCTCATTCTATAGTCACTATTAACTCTCGGTAACCAGTTATACTGAAGTGTCTTAAAGCGCTTTTTCTAACTGTTGAAAGCAAAATCTAAAGCAAGCTTTTCAACACACAACACCTGAGCAGTGTTTTCCGAACAGTCCTGATCCCCAGAGTCACCTGAGGAAATTAAAATTATCTGGTTCCTGAGACTCGGGGAAGCGAGGTGGTCCGTAATCTGTATTTTTGCACAGATGCCCTGGGTGAGGTTATAAATCAGGCTAGTTAGGAACCCTAGATCGAAGCTACTCTAATGAGTCCCTTAGAATTAAAGCAGCATTAAGCACATAGTTTCTCTTAAATACTTAAATGAAACTTAGTCAATCACTTTAAGTAATTGCCACCCATTTAATGTTTTCTGAAACGGTTTACAACTAATTCACATGCCATTTTCTAAACTCGTCAGGCTCACTTGGCTTTCCTGCTGCACATTAAACAGTTTGTTAACTATTAAAGAAAAATCAGAATCTGGAGGTCATTTTAACAGCTAAAAGGGCCGCCAAGAAGCATGACTTGTAATTAGCAAAATACATGTGAGCTCCTTGTGGCATTCACCAGGACCTTATGATCCGTGCTTTAAAGCAAGAGCAGGCCATGAACCAGTGGCACGCTTTCTAAAATAAGTCAGCTTCTCTTTCTGTCCACGTCAATCAGAAAATGCACAGGAAAATTCTATTATTGCAAGCAACTGAGTATTTGTATTTTCATTACTGAAAAACAAACTCAGGGCAAAGTATATCTAAATGAAAAATGAAAACTGCTAATATCTATTAAGTTATTACTATTCTTAGTGCTTAGTCTTTTCTTTGCATTTAATATTTAAATTTACATTTAATACTTTTCCATTTAATAATGCTAGGTATCATTATTATCCCCATTTTATAGATGAGGAAGCCGAGGCAAGGAAAACTAACCTGCTCCAGGTCAAACAGCTAATAAGTGGCAGAGACAGTAACTGGAACCAGGGAGTCTGACTTCAGAGCCCAGGCTCCTAGCCCTGGTGTACTGTCACTAAGAGAATTAGGGCCTTGAACTATGTTTGAAAGAGGTAGAGGAGATAGGACAAGAAATAGGAAACATAGGAAGGAATGGATGGTGAAAACAAGTCAGGCTTGCAAATCAGTATCCAATTCACTCCTGAGGGCTACAATGCATTAGGCACTGCACTCAATGCTTTGGGAAATAGTAATACAAAGACGAATAAGACATAGTCCTTTCTCATCTTCATTGCTTAATCCGATCGTCAACTTTCATAAAGCCTCCCGTGGCTCAGAACACTATTATTCCACTTTCACACTGCATTATAAAGTCTTCATATGTCTGTCTCTCCTCCCACTAGTTTTAAGTTCCATGGCCCATAGTGGGAACAAACACCATGTCTTAGCTCCTTCTCCAATACCTAGATTGCCAGTATGTGTGCCTGGGACACAGTGTGCTGTCCCCCATAGATGTTTGATGAATGCCTACACAGATGACACAGTCAAAGAGGGACATGGAAGTGCAATAACTTGCTCTAAGATTCACAGTGAGCTAGTGGTAGAGATGGGAAAAGATTTTGCATATCCCGGCCCTACTCCAAAGTTCTGTCTAATATACCATATGCACTACACTAATCTCTTTAGCTAAAACTGCATGATTTAACACTTTAGCATACATTATGAAAGAGATGAAATTTTGTTCACATTTCATTTTTATGCTTCATCTCTCATTTAACATGGTAAACCTTTACAGGCAGGGGCCACTGCATCAGACCCTACCGACGGCATACTTGCAATTTAGTCTTCAGAACAGAACAACCCTCTTAGGTAGCTCAATCTAACCACGAAGGTTTAGAGAGGTCAAGTCACTTGCCCAAGGTTACACAGCTAGTAAGAGACAGAACTGGGACTGAAATCTCACTCCAAATCCCACATTAGTAACAATGGTGCTATGTTTGTGCTCTCAATGATCCAAATCCCAGCTCCCCCACCTACTGGTTATATGACATTGGGGAAGTTATTTAACTCCTCTGAGTCTCACTTTTATCATGTGAAAGGTTAGTGATTGAGAACTCACATGAATAATATAAGGATTAAATGACATCATGCATGTAAGGTATCGGTCATTTGACAAATACGTATTGACTGGCCCATGGAATAACTGAACTCTGCCCAGTAATTCAGCACATTTGTTAATAATTGTTTTAGATAATAAAATTTCTATTAAATTCTATTCTATAAAGACAACTATGTTGGAATTTATCTCCCAAGTAAGAGTTCCAAGTGTTCCACAAAATTGAAGGTATACTAAGATTCCACAGTGTATACAGATAGCTATAGATTAACATTCTTCTACAACTACTCTTACCATCTCTATTTAATAAGTAGAGACTGTAAAGTACAGATGTAAAAAAAAAAAAAAAAAAAAACTGCCTGCAGCCAAATCGGTCACTGGGAATCTGAACCCAGAATTCAGTCTGATGCTGTTCTCATTTAATCAGAGCTGCTCTGCTTCCACACTAAGGCATGGTTCCTCTGCTAAAAGCAATTCTGTGACGATTCTGTCAATTTGACCAGGCTAAGGGACGCCCAGACAGCTGGTAAAACATTATTTCTGGGTTTGTCTGTAAAGGTGTTTCCAAAGGAGATGAGCATTTGAATCCGTAGACTGAGTAAAGAAGGTCCCTCAACCAGTGTGAGTGGGCATGAGCTAATCTGCTGAAGGACCAAATAGAACAAAATGGCCGCAGAAGGGTGAATTCACTCTCTGTGTTTAAGCTGAGACATTCATCTTCTCTCCCAGGTCTTGGGTTTTCAGAATCAGACCAGGACTTACACCATTCTCCCCTTCAAATTCTCAGACCTTTGGATTCAGACTGAATGACACCACTGGCTTTCCTAGGTCTCTAGCTTAGAGAAAGCCAATTGTAGGACTTCTTGATCTCCATAACCATGTTAGCCAATTCCTATAATAAATATACAACCAAACACACATGTGCATATATCCTGTTGGTTCTGTTTCTCTGGAGAACCCTGGCTGATACAACTTCCAATCTGTAACAGAGTTTCTACCCACTAGAGGAAGGATTCAGAAGACCTAATTTCAGATGCAGGCTCTGCCGCTACCTGCTCTGTGAATCAGGCCAAGGTGTCTTCATCGATGGAATGGGGATGAAAGAGCTTTTTCTATAGAATTGCTAGAGGGATTAAATGAGGCAATGCATAGAAATGGGCCCAGCACGGAGCCAAGAGCAAAACGGGCACTCAACAGATGTCGATGAGACTGAGTCTGGAGTTCTCAGGATGCAGCAAAGCGTTGGTGCTCCTTTTCTTGCAAGTAGTTAAATATAGAGAAGAAGGAAGGAGGGAGGGAAGGAGAAAAGGAAGAAAAGAAGGAAGCAAGGAAGAGAGAGGGAGAAGAAAGGGAAAGGGAAGAACAAGAGGGAGGGGGAAGGGAAGAAAAGAAGATTAAAAAGACCTATCTGGAATGTTATAGTTGCAATTCTGTTGAGAAAGAGCAGACAGGCTTCAAAGTCACACACAATCCTATGATCTTGATGGGATTACAATGTTAAATTTAAGCCTCCCATTTTATTCTTTTTGCTAATAGTATCAGAAATTGTGATTCCCAAGGAACTAATCAAAAAATGAAATGGAATGGCCATAAAGAGATCCGTTTGGTCCATATATACTAGAAGAGTTTTCCAAAGGGGGTCCATTGGAAAGATGCCAGAAGACAAAAAGTGCCTTTAAGTATGAACAACAAAGTAATCTGCTAACATTCTGACAAAGCAAAAGAGGTATGTGTGAAATACTAATAGGCACATGGCATTGCATGAAATGAACCTTACAAACTGTGCAAATGCCATTTGGGCTAAATTTTATTGTAAACGACCAATCTGCTTTTCTCTACTCACAAAGAAGCATTACATGAGTGATCAATCTACTCCCCACCTCCCACCTTACCATGTATCTCCCCGTCCCTTGTCCTGCCAAATCCTCAGATTTATATCTGTCCTGTGCCTCACCCTTACGAGCTATATGATTCAAGATCACCACACCACATTCATAGGAGAGTTGAAAGCAGAGGAAAATGAGGTTTGATGGAAATTACTTTAGGGAGAGAAAAAGATTGGCACAGCCTGATTTTTACACTTTCCTTTACGGCAGATGGTAAGCCCCATTTATAATAGAATGTATCATAAACAACAGAAAAAAAAATGATTACTACAAAAAGTGAAAAAGTTTAGAGAAACAGAATGGAGCTTGAAAAACAATCTATCTAAAATCCATTTACCAAAATCTGTACTTGAGCAGAGGGTATGATGTTTTCCATCCCCAAAATACCCTATTTAGGCCTAACATGGCATTATCTTCTTTTCCTATATGGTTGCAAGACCCAATTTTAATGTTACCTAAGGCTGGGGCAGTGCTGCCTTTGAAGGTCACCACTGAAATGTGTGCATCCTGTCTAGAAATAGGCTGCCGAAAACTACACATTCAAGACAGAGTGCCTTGGATCCAGAGCCCAGGATCACAGTGTACCGGGAGGTAGGGAAACAAACAACCAGGAGTCAACACTGCAGGGAGCACATCAAAGAGAACAAGCTACAGGCAACCCAGTTAGGTTCAAGACTCAGGCCCATTTCCATGCATTCCCTTTGCAAGTTTGCCGTCTTATATTTTTAAAGATAATTTCCATTGATAAGGAATATCTGTTACTTCACACTCCGTGAAAGTAAGCAAACAATCATAGTGGCCATGGAAAAAAATCACAGTCAAATAATTTTAGATCAAGGAGGGACCTTAAAATTATATAGAAATAGCATTTTATAAACAAGAAAACAGAGGTTTGGAAACATTAAGGGACTTGTCCAGGTTCAATAAGTTACTAGGAGAATCAAAATTAAAAAAAAAATTCATTATTCTTAGTACATGGCTCTTTCTACCACTTCAACACATTTTATCAATAGCTTAGTTGTTTCTGAAAGTTTTTAATATCTCCTTTGCTAAGATCATAAAAAAAAATCATCACTACTTCCAAAGCCCACAAGACTAAATATCCAGCCTCATATATGTACCTCCTCCTCATTTCTACAACAATCAATGCCATTCCTACCTTGAAACTAAAATAAAATAACATCTTACTGTGCTCTAACATCTTTTGCAAAGCAACAAAAGCACCCAACATCAAATGTGGAGCAGTGGTCCCCAACAGGTTTGGCATCAGGGACCAGTTTCATGGAAGACAGTTTTTCCATGGACTAGGGGTCAGGGTGGGGAGCAGGAGGCGGAGCTCAGGCAGTGATACGAGCAATGGGGAGCAGCTGTAAATACAGATGAAGCTTCGCTCCCCCGCCACTCACCTTCTGCTGTGTGGCCCGGTTCTTAACAGGCCAAGAACCAGTACCGCAAGTACCAGCTCTCTGCATCTGGGGACCACAGATATAGAGAACAAAACTGAGACTGTGTCAGATTTCTCAGAGAAAGTGCTATTCATTTCCTCAGCACCTGTCTCCAAATGTCCTATGTCCTATTGTCTACACAATAGGAAGACTGGTCAGAGGCCAGTTGGCTAAAGTCATATATCTTTCTACCACTTTTCTGCCTCAAAAATGAATTTCTTAACTCGGCTAATTCAAGAGTTCATTCAAACCCATGATAAAACTTTTCTTTGGAAATATAAATTATGCTCACATTATGAACATCTAGATATGCAAGATGTCCTGCTTCAAAAAAGGTGTTATAGGCTGAGTGCAGAGGCTCACATCTGTAATCCCAGCACTTTGGGAGGCCGAGGCAGGAGGAACGCTTGAGGTCAGGAGTTCAAGACCAACCTGGGCAACACAGCAAGACTCCATCTCTACAAAAAAAAAACTTAAAAAAAATAATTAGCCAGGTGCGGTGGTGTGCACCTGTAGTCCCAGCTACTTGGGAGGCTGAGGCGAGAGGATTGCTTGAGCCCAGAAGTTCAAGGTTGCAGTGAGGTATGATCATGCCACTGTATTCCAGCCTGGACAACAGAGTAAGACTGTGTCTCTAAATACACACACACACACACACACACACACACAGACATATACACACACGTACATATACAAAATGTTATAAAAATAAAAATAACTAGACTAATAAATAAAATTTGCCAATATTTCTCTGAAATTGAACCCCAGAGAACATTTTCAGCAGAAAAGTTAAAGGAGTTTCCAATGGAAATAAGCAAATAAATTGAAAATGAAGCCAAAGAATGAACTGACCACTCATCTACGAGACAGGATAAATGAAAACTAAGCCTTGTCCAAACTGGGAAACACAGAACCTGAACTACTTCCTGTTGACACTTTCTAACCTGAAGATGGCCCCAGCGTCCAACTGAGGAAACACATTTTCCAGGATGTGAAACGTGCCTTAGGAAAACTGAATCTCCTTTCTTGTAATATTCACTGTGTCACCAAAGGACTCTCACGTTTCCCAGAAAAGCTAGGTGATTTCTCTGAAAAGTGTGTAAAACACATTTGATTATATTTGTGTATTTGGTGACTCATAAAATTATTGTTTTAAACATTGATAAATGCTACTCGTTAAGCATCAATATTAATTATAAAACACTATCAACTTTAAGAGTTGAACTCAATTCTTCAAAATACAGTCTTTCACCAGGCTGTGTTGAAATGAAGTCTTTTTGGGTCTCTGTTCTCTGCCTCCTCCTTTCTCCACCTAAGGTTGCTTGCAGACGCCAGTATGAAATTAGCACACCCATGATTTTCACTACCCAGCAGGAGCCCTTATGTGAATATGCCCCTTGACAACCTCAGCTGGGTATATTAAGTTCATATGGGATTAATCTTCTCTGGGATCAAGACAGCTATTAATAACTCATGGAGCATTGATTACCTTGTTGAGAGTAAATTTAAAATAATAATAATTAACATCTGTGTGATAGTTTACAATTCACAAAATGTTTTCAAATACAATATCTCATTTGAGGCTCACAGGTCCCAACCAAGATGGGGAATGAAAATGGAAACGGAGCTTCAGAAAGGTCATAGTACTATTAAGCGGCAGAAGCAGAACATGAACCAAATTCTTCTGATTTCAAATATTACACTTTGGCAAAAGAAATGGATGCGTTCGTGAATTTTAACATTATATATAAGATTCACCAGTGCATTCAGTCCTTTTGCCAAAGAGTGCATGTTTGTGTGTGTGTGTGTGTCTGTGTGTGTATTTATTTATCAAACCAGAAAGATAGATGAAAGGATATGTAATTATCTTCTACAGAAATAGCCACACATGGAACAAAGAGCAGTTTTTAACAATCTAAGAGAGATATGACTTTGCGGAGCAGGTATATGATACTGCATGGGCAGCTCTAGGGTTCAGAAGTAAAAATGAGGTCCATAAGCAAAAGCAGCTTGGAGTGTCTACCTGGAGAAGCAAACTCCGTCCATGATGCTGGTGGTTCCCAGCACAAGAGCTGTAGCGGCATGCCATTGGGCAGGGCACAGTTAATACAGATTCTTCAAGGACTCTATGCCACGGCCAAGTCTCTAGCTGAGTTTTACAAGGACTTCTTTGTCCTGGGCCCCCTCCCAATACATGGGAAACCTCAGAACATCTCTTGCCATTGAGTGCAACTAAGCTGAGCCACTTGGTATTGCTGGCTCTCAAGGGTGGCCAGCGAGTCAAGCCAAGACATAGTTCCAGTACTTCTCAGTCCTGCAAACAACCTGTCTTTGTAACAGCTTGTCTTATCTTTAATAAAAGATTAGAGGATATTTTTTTCCAATAATACTTTAAAATCCAGATGAGAGAACCAACTAATATCCAACGGAGGATAATTTATTTTCTGCTTTTCACTTCCTATCGCACAGCCAGTGAGGCAAACTGATATGTCTGTGAAATGACAGACCCACAAAGACAGAATTCTGCTCCCTTTTAACCTAAGAAAGCGGATTTTCCAGTATGTGTAATAAGTGGAGAATTATTTGAGGTTATCAACTCTAAAATATGCCAAATACACAGAAGTAAACCACATTTTTAAATTAAGAAAATATTGAGAAGGCAGCACACATAATCAGTAGAAATTATCAAATCATATTTCCATCTCCCCAATCCCATTTGATGTTTAAAACATGATGCTTTAGTCTAACATGTCTAAAAGTAACTCATGGCCCCATAACAGAAAATACAACCAGCTCTGAATAAAACTAAACTTGGGGAAACACGAGCTTTGCCATTTTTCCAGACATTTCTTACAACACAGAAATGCTGCATGCCATGAAAAGGTACAAATTGAACTTTCAGGTTCACGGTTTATTGATCATTATACATGAGATAGACAATAATAGATAGTTAGAAATTGACCTATCTATTATAGACAATTACTGTCTATTATGAAACACAAATTAATATCTTTTACATGTACATTTAGATGAACGGAAATCCAAAGAGAAGCAAGTAGAAGAATAACTCTGGAGTGGGCTCAAGGGCACAGGGATAAAAAGAGGCTTTGACTTTCTGCTGCATTATTTAATCTCTATTACATTGCCTCTTACTCCATAGTGTTGAAACTATGGAAACAAAAACACATTCAAATTTTATTTGTATGAGATATAAAAAGAAAGAAAATGGAAAAAATGATTTAAAAGATTCAGTTCAATTCATTATCGCTAAAGCCCTGAAAACGACCAGTGAAAGCCACAATGCCGTAGAAAGGGAGGATTGGGCAGGTGCTGCATCTTTGATTTAAAAATAAGTGATTGCAAAGTAAGTGAGAAGGCAGCAGGGACTGCAAACATTTTCTTAAATTGATTAATTTTGAAGAACTACGAAAAGGGATTCAGTTCCATGATTGCCTCCTCTCTTAGGAAAATCAAGGGAAAACCCCTGAAAATTTCTTACCTTGGTATTAAAAAGGAACTGTATGTTCCAAAGCAAAGGTCCCAGTCCAGGAGTTGCTGGACAAACACCTAGGGTTTACAGCTCTAGGGTCTAACCTGCCCCCTAGGATCAAGAAACAATCCCCCATCATCTGTAAGTAAAGAGAGAGCGCAACAGTTCCCGGTTTCTGTGTCTTAAAGTATCATGAGAAATGATTCAAAATCTAAGTAGATAACTCCTAAATCCACATCTACAACTGTGATGTTCCTAAACTTCAGTCCCTTATCTTCAATTAGCTACATCTCCAATTATCATTCCCTATACAAATGAGCTCTGGTCACCCTTCTATCATTGAAATTATTTCTCCCAATCAACCACAACTAATCACTGAAGATCTGAGTAAGCACACCTTATGCCTTCAGCAGACCTAAGTGCTTGAAATTACAGAAAGGTAAATAAATCACCTCAGAAGAGCAATGACTTGTAACTCACTTGTTTTATTGAATATGATTGAATTTTTGGCAAAGGAAAAAACTAAAATGTCTTTCTGACTGGTGACTTATGTTTTAAATTAAATATAACTCTACGTATTTTATTTATAACAATTATGGGTGCCAATCATTCTTTACATATCACTGGCAGAAGAAAGCCAACTACATTGGAAGTAGCAAGTCTTAAAGTTTAAATTAAAAGAGGACACACAGTGAGGTAGAAATCAGTTCAGTCAAGGGTAATTCACGTCTTTAGTCCTTAAATCTTTTATAACTAATGGCAAATCTCCCTCACAAGCTGTTTCCAGATGCCTTACTTAAACTATAGCTAATCAGTCTCTGATTCATCCTGTGTTCAGGAATGTTCCCCTAATAGGCACACTTGCTAGCTCACTGAAAAAGAAATATTACTACCCACTCCACTGCCATAAAAAACGTTTCCAACATGTTTAATCTCTTTCAGGGCCAGTTGTAGACATACATTCTTCCCCTAGCCAGGTCCCAACCAATTTAAAAAACATCCAAACATGAATTTACATCAACCCATGATCTAATGTGATGAGTTTACCAAGGTCTCCAACAACCTGAGAAACATGCAAGGGAAACACAATGAACAGCCATTCTGAAGAGTGAAGACCAGTTCCACACCTGTCAGTGGGAGTCTGTTCCATGGCAGCCCTAGACGGCTTCACAGAAGAAAACTTTCTTACCTGGGAGAATTTGCGTCTCCCTTAAATTCACAGAAATCTTACCGCTTATTTTATTTACTTTTTCTCAATGTTCTACCTCATTCTAGAAAGAATTGAAAGTAGTTACTACTAACATACTTTTGGTTTGGGGGAGAACATGAACAGTATTTCTGGAAATTTCTGTCAGGTTAGGTTAGGTTCTCCCTTATATCCACTGGGAAACTGAAGACCCTCATTTTTTTCCTCAGAAATTTCTTTTATCACATGATAAAAGAAATCTGTGATGACACACTCCAAAAACCAACTGTGTAATAATTACCTCACCCTTCACTGATGTTATGAAAGCTTAGCCTTCCTGCTGATTCACAGTACGAGGACAGTTCACAGTGACTGCTTTCAAGATGAGTGCGCAGACTAAGAGTGACAGGAGCATGTCATAAATTGTAACAAAGGCCCTGAAAGTTCAAAAAAGTTCACGAGGTGGAAAGAAAACAGTTACCCCAAATGTAAGTGCTAACAGAATTATCTAACTGACCCTAAAAACCCACCATTAAATTGACCTTGCAGAAGGATTTTTTTTTTATGTGACACCATCAGGCTATGGACTCATGGAACCAGCTCAATGGAACTTGGGGAACTTGATGAGTCTCCAGTCAAGAAGTTGTTAAGGGCATCATTCATTGCGTTATACAAAGTCCTCTTTATTTCTTTCTGAATTTTATGTTGGTAATACTTGTGCTTCTCCTAACCAAGTGATTTGTTTTTAAGTCATGATCTCTATTAATCAAGTGAGTAAGCAAGCTTCATATTTGGCTCTGGCAGGTAGAAAACTTAAAAACAAAAGTAAGATGCACACTACGTAACAATGACTTGCAATTGGTCTTTCTTATTCCATTTCTCTCTTTTTTTCCATTCATTTTCCCCACCTATTTATATAATTTATTTTGTATTCTCTTAGTTTATGTAACATCTATATGTCATCTTGAATCTTTTTGGTAACAAGGTGGACATCAAATGTAAATTTTAAGAATATTTCTGGACCTTCTGAAAATTATTGCTCAATTCAGTACACATCCTATGTTGTATAGCAGCTTCTGGGAAAAAACAATAAGCCGCTGTTATGAATATCACAGTCAAGCATCAACTTGAATAGATAACCAGAAAAATGTCAGAATCACATGCAATCCAAGTTTAAGCATAATTTCATCTATCTAAATTACATTTTACAGAGCATTAGAAAATTCTATGTTTGATATCAGAGAAACAGCACAAGAAATTCAAGTTTTGCTGCTGAGACATCAAAATTTATGGAAACACTAAAGTCACATCCTCAATTATAAAAATATGTATTTAGCCCCTAGTTAGTTCTGGGCAACTACCATCTGAACATAAAGAAAAATGAACTAAAGGCAAAAACAAACAAAAAAAAAAAACATTTTAATTCCTTATTTACCTTCATTCCTTCTCAACTACTTTGTTGTGATGTGATTATAAATCCAAAATCATGTATTTAACTTACCAGAAAAGTACTACATTTTCCTCTAATTACACCTAAGTTAGACTATGTTATAGTTATAATTTCAGGGTTTATAAATGATACTTCTGCTAATTAGAGAGATAAATTTAAAGTTTGTTTTCTTTCTACAAATTTCTTCCCTTAAGTCATGAGAAAGTGTCTCCTTCCTTTTAAAATTTCAGTTATTCACCATATCTAACCTATTACTTCCATTTATTCAACTAGACTGTTGATTCTTACAATATAGCTATGTGCTTCTGGCATGACATTAATTGCAGGTCATTACATTTACAGCTTTGGTTTGATCTTGACCAAAATTTCTTTGGTGCCTCCACTTTCATGTAAATCAATGTTAATTATTGGTAAACTTTAATCTGATTCTTATTATTTTCTACAACTCAACATCTGTGACAAATATTCCAAGCTTTCCATTAGTATAAACCAAATAACAGGACCAATCAGAGGTTTTCAGACATTGCTTGGGTTTTATGTTTCTCCAAAGATTTTTTCCCAGAGCCACTACAATCTTGTGAATTCAAATAAGCCCATCAGTTCAGCTTTGAGAGTTCCTCTCCCACATAATATAAGAAATCACCTGATGGGTTTGCATAATATGAGAAATCTAACCTCAATTCCTTTCTGAAGTGACCTTTACAATTTCCCTTGAAAAACTGAAGGCCCAGATACCCAGTCATATGCACTAAAGCAATTACCGAAGGGATTTATTTATTAAACATTAATCCCCTTGTCATGCAGACTACCTAGAAAATCCCTGATGCACTTTTGCACTGAAACTTCACTGGAAACAAATTTTTCTAAGTCTCCAAAGGCCTTCCCCTTGACAAATCCGATAGGTCTTTCTCAAGTTTTCAATCCCCTTGACCTCTATGCTTCAGTTAGCACTGCTGAAATTCTCTCCTCGCATGGTTTCCCTGGGTGTTCTCTGTGTTCCTCTACTACTTCTTTGTCTCATTTGCTGACTGTTCTTTTTGTCTGCGTCCACCCCCCCTTGGCTGGCAACAGCTCCTGAGGTTCAGAACTTGGCTTTCTGCATTTCTCCCTCAGTATTCACCACCAGGATACATACACCGCATGCATTACCTGAGCTATCACCTTGCACAGACGCCTCCAAGGTCAATGATTAAGGCTTGGTCTCTCAAATTGTGATCCTAGCAACAGTTACTGACAGGTCATCTCATGATTTGACCCTTGACATCTGAAAAGTAACATTTCAAAAAACTGAGCTCATTTTTCTCCCTAGCTCAGCAGACTTTCCCAATGCCCTCCACTAAATCCTCACTACTTTATATCTAGGTTACAAAACAACCCCCTAACACTGTCTCCACCTCCAGCTCCACTACTCCAACTCATCCTAGATGTTGCTGCTTAAATAATTATCAATATCTATCATTTTCAGCACACTGCTATATTCAAGAACCTATGGCACTTTTCTACTGTCCTTTGCATCAAATCAATAATCAAATTCATCCCAAATTATCCATGGCCCTGGAAGTTCCACCTCACCCAAGCCAGTGTGCTTGGCAACCACTACACGTGACTTGCTTATTGTCATTTCCAAACCCGTGTCTTCACATGTGCCTTTCAACCCTTTGAAATGCCATTCTCACCTGTCTGCCAGTTTGTTTCTTTCTTCCTTCATTATCCAGTTCAAAATTCAGATCCATCCCCAGCCAGCCTGATATCTTAAGCATCACTCCCTTAATCACCCAATACTTCCATTTTCACTGTGTGTTTTCCACTGTCGCTTTGAAAGTGTTCTCAACTTGTGACAGGGGTACATGTATCTCTCTGCTAGATTATAAAACTCCTTGGAAGCAGGGAATCTCTCTTATATATAAGTAATAACATTTTAGTTCTGATATAACAATACTTAGAACAATTCTGGTACTACATGCAATACAGTACCAGCAGATATCCACTAACTAGTTGTTAATTAATAAAGTTGGTATGGTTGGCCAGTGTCATAATCCTATTAAGAAACACGACATCAATTATGCATGTTTCAACCAAGAGTCCACAGGGATCCCATTTTCATGAATAAAAAGTTTTGAATTATTCCATTATAGACCTTTTCCCTCTTTAAATGAGCTTTATTTGCTTTCTCATGTTTTCCTTGTTAGCTTATCTACCTGCTCAAAGGAGGTGCTGAAAGGGAATGACTTCTTTTCTAACCCAATTACTTGCTCCTTTCTGCCTATGTTAGGATCCTGGCTGGCTCCCCGGCCTGCTTTGCTCTCGGTGCTACTCTCAGAGGCATAACAAAGCGCATTCCCAAGGGCAGCCCAGGCCTCGGCTTAAATCCCTCAAGTCTGAGAACCTAGAATATAATTCCACCAGCCACCCTGAAAGTCAGGAAGCAGCCTGCATTTCACTGAAAGACACAAAGGTTATACATACTTCTATGCCAGTCATACAAAGCAGAAAAAAAAAAAAAAAAAAGAATTAGAATTGACTTTCTCTAACTCATAGGATGGAAAGAGGGAGAAATCATAGACTCCTATATATCATTTCCATGGAGATTTGTCTAAAGTTGAATAAATAACTGAACCACACGAAATGTCTGAAGTGAAGATAGTGGCCTGATGACTCAAGATGCCTTTCAAAGCCCCTCTTAGAGACCCCTCGTGCATTTGCTCTCTGACACCTTCCTTTCAAGGCCAGACCACCGTGTGCCACACAGACTCACTATCTCTGTCAAAAACCACAGCCTCTCACATTTTCAGGTACTCTCCCCTGAAGGAAAAGCACTTAGAAAACGTAGGCCCGAACTGATGTATCCTAGCTCTTCAGGCAAGGCACCACCAAAACAGAATGCATTCATGTAAAAGGCTACTCTGCATGCCACTCCTGCCTGGCACAGTCCCCTAGACTACCAGAACCAAGAGATGCTATTATGCCATTGGTAAATAGGAATAATAGTCAAATTAATGTGGACAGGTGATAAATGCATTTTGATGGACAGGGATTGAAAAATGACTGAAAGATCACCTTGATCTTTCAAGATGTCAACTGAAAGATGTCAGGACAAGGCTCCTGGGAATTTTCATCATCATCAGTAGGAAATAATATGACGTCATGGTTAAAAAAAGATGCTGCAAGTCATTTACTCATACACTGAATCTTGGTGAAATTTAGTTAATAGAAAATGCTTTGTTTGAAGTAGGCTTCAGGGCAAAATAAATTCATAAATAATCATTTTGTTATTTCTTCTGTGTTGAAAGTGATCACTGGATTATAACCAAAACTATCAAACCAAAATTTTAAATTCTGAAACTTCATAAAGAAACCCAGGATAAATACAGCATCAATGAGACTTTTCTGACGATGGGGGAAAATCACAAGTAAAACACTACAAGATATATTTGATTGATGAAAGTAAACTTCTGACTTAAAACACAAAGGCCATACTGTACACTGAAGATATAAAGACAATACTGCCAAAGGCGTAAGTGTGAAAGGTCAAATACCGGTAGGCATTAGTAATGGAAATGTTATCCCATAAATGAAACACTAAACAACACTCAAAAGCCTATAAAACACAAGACAATCCTACTGCTTCTTCAAGAAAAATGGCTAACATGATCAGAATGTATGTAGACCACAACTTACGCCTTTCCCACCCTGTACTTCTGAAGAGCGTGAAATGCTATTTTATCAAGTTTTCTAAACATGCACAATTATATTGCCTTTCATTTGGTTTTACCTTTTTATACTTTGTCTGCTTTCCTTCTTATTACATCTTTCTTTCTGTTGCTTTCTGTTCTATCTAGAGAGAGGTGTAGTATGGCTTTATATAATGTATACCGGCAACTTGCTATAATGTGTGCTGGTAACTTGCCTAGAAATACTACCACTTATCCAATTAAAGGATTGTAATCAATCCAGGCAATCTGCCTTCACACTACCCCGAGCTAGAGCATGAACTCTGGTCTCAGACAAACTAGTTGAAATCTTGGCTCTGCCATTTGCTAAAGGCATGACCTCAAGAAGTTACTGTTATGTAACCTCACCAAGAGCCAACTAAACAACAACAACAAAAACCTCATGATAATAATAG
Source organism: Eulemur rufifrons (assembly GCF_041146395.1). Lineage (NCBI taxonomy): Eukaryota > Metazoa > Chordata > Mammalia > Primates > Lemuridae > Eulemur > Eulemur rufifrons. The sequence continues at coordinate 22,775,978 of NC_091006.1, forward strand.
GAATGATAATAATACCTCACAGTGTTCTAATAAAGATTCAAAGAGGGAAGGAACTTCAGGATGTAAAACATAGTCCCTGGCACATAATAAATCCTGCCTAATTTTGAATTATTAATAATATAGGTTAGGGTACCACTTCGACCATTTACTTGTAACCTTAAATTTGCTCATTCATAAATTGGAAATAACAACACTAACCACACAAGATTGTTATAAAGATCAGTTGAGACAATGTCAGTGAAAAAATACTGTTTAATGGTATAGCTATACCTAAATGTAAGGATAATGTTATTTTATGGGCATTTTAAGGGTAATGTAAGGCAATGTTATTTTTTCCAGCTTAAATGAATGTTTTCTGAATTTCATAACCAAACACAACACACAATGTGTAGTCTAACTTTGTACAAAGTTATAGAAGCTGCTTATGATAGTCCGATTTGATTGGTTATTTTTGTATTTCAATACAGCACAAAATGAAGCACAGGCTTGGGGGAAAAAATACAAGTATCCAAAGCAAATGATCCTTTGACAATACAATGCAAACATCCACCAGCTGGTCGGTAGGAAAGCACTGTCCATTGCATCAAATGTTTTTTAGTGTTTGGTCTTCTGACTTTGCAAGAGAATCCACATGGAGTGCTTTTATAGAATACTCCTGCGCTTCACCCCAAAGTACTGAAAAAAATCTCTGAGGGAGGCACTGAAATCTGAATTTTTAACAAGACCTCCAAGTGATTCTGATGCTCACTTAAGTTTGAAAATTGCTGTTTCCCAGTTTTGCTATGAAAAAACATAATAAGCATAGCTAGCACTTGTCACTATGGAAAACTATTTACCAGAAAACAAAGGAAATACATCCTACCACTAAATTTTAATCTACATACCAAGTTTGAAATAGAGTAAACAAAGTTCAAAGAAATCAATATTTAACTTCTCCTTTACATACACCTTTTCAATGACACATCATAGAGAAATGCAAGAATTGTTTTACAACTGGTTATTATCGTGCAGTTAAGTTTCTCTAGTGCTCCAGATATTGACTTCACTTCTCTTAACTCTTGCCCACTTTCCTGTGCCTGCAAGATAAGTAGGGATGGAAAATCAGCGTACTTCCAAGTTCCAATGCTTCATCAAGCCCCAGCCTTCACTGAACTGGCCTGAAATACAACCACTCATCTTTTTGAAGCTACAGACATCTAACGAGGGGATTGCCAACAACATAGGCAATCTGTATCCCCACAGAGAACACCACTGACAGCACCCAGCCTCACTCACACCAGTTCTTTCAACCCAAAAGGTTACCAGGAGCCAGGATGTTACTCCGAGAGAGCCTTATTCCCTCCCTTTTTATATTAAATGACTGCATCATTCATTCATCTTGAGTTGAGAAAATATCTAACCCTATCCCCCTACTAACTTAGTGGTACTCAATATTCATTCCTTGATGCAGTGCTTAAGGCTTTTGTCCACCAGGGTGCACATGGAGAATGGCATTTGAACATCACAGTGAAGCATGTGACCCCTGAGTCCACTGAGGCTCTGCCCAGCCACCCAAGAGCTCTGGAGATCAATTTCCCAGCACGTCTGCAATCCACTGCTGCAGGACACCAGTTGGAAAGCTCACTTTAAGGAATATTGCGCTATGCCTACCCAATGGCCTGATGAGATTCCCCACTGAGGCCACCAATCTAATAGCTGTCAGAGAGAGAAGTGTGTTGGCACCTAGTTACCTAAAGTGAAGAGGACAACATACAACCAGAAACAAGCAGCAAAACCCAAAGTGTAAGAATAACAGATATACACAAGAAAAGAACGGGTAGCAAGGAGGTTCCAAGACCAGGGTTTATAGGTAGGTTCATCATCCTAGTTTAAATGCGAACGAGCAAAAGGATGTAGTAAACACAGAGTTGACTGATGGACCAAGATCAGCTTGGAGAAGAAATGCACTGTTTTATCTGACATCATCGGCAGTGACTGGGAGGAAGATAAATAGAAAATAGTTTATAAAGACATCAAGTCACCTAAAGCTGAGAGATGTTACAATTCATCCTTATTTTCAAGGGCTGTTATGTGGAAAAAAGGACTAATTGTATTATCAAGGACACAACTAAGACCAAAGGGTAAAATCACAGGAAAGCTAAATTTGATTCAACAAAATGAAAGGCTTTTTAGCAATTAAAACTGTCCACAAATGAAATGGGCCACCATGCAAAGCCACGGACTCTCTGGCTCTGGGAGTATCAATTATGATCAGTCAGAAAAATCACAGCAAGGATTTCTGGTTTGGTGAGAGACAGATTAGCTGGCCCTTAAACTCCTTTTATACTCCAATTCTATGAAAAAAATTTCAGGTACAAACCACGTCTTTCTACCCTGAAAAGAGTAGTAATCAATCTGGCAAAGAGTGTAACATCTAAAACGATCCCAGTCTAAATTACAACTGGGAGCCCTTTATTTCCATTCTGGGAAATATAACTGATAGAGGCTTATTTTTACCCATGACATCACACTACTCCGAGCATTACCCCTATTACCCTTATCACTGTGCGTTGTTTCCAACAGAAGTTTACAGACTTTAGAAGTGAAGACAAAGGAAAAAAATGACTTTATTCCTGAAAGCTGCCTGCTGAGAAAATTTTAAGATGATTGTTCACGCTCCTCATTTAGCACAAGGAAGCAAAAGGAGGAGGCATCAGCAGCAAGAGGACTATAAAAAGCTCACCAAGCACTTGGGTCTGAAAGGACGACACCGTGGACCAGGCTGGGATCGGCTTACACTGAACTCTACGGGGAAGTCCCCTAGGACCTGGAACGCATGCAAACCCAGTGGAAACGCTGTAGAAGAAAAGTCATCCCAGTTTCATTCCTAATCTGATCTGGGCTCCCATTTCTGTAAATAGCAATAAATTCTTAATGGGGACAATTTGGTGATCTCCAGTCATGAGTCTTAAGGAAAGAAAGTGGGGATCATATAGCAATAATATTGACTCAAAAGCCACTCCGCTGACAGCCTAACATTTCCTTCCCTGGAAATTTGGGTAATGAGGCTGTGAACTTTCACGTAGGAGAGAAGAGTGGCCTTCACACCTGATCCTGCCAGGATTCTGTTGGCTTTCGACCCACAAAGGCCAAGATATTCCAAGAAACCAAGGCAGAGCGAGTCCAACCCTGTGCACCTCTGATGACAAGAAGGAGGAGCTCCCTGTAGGTCAAATGTCAGGACTGCACACATTTCAGCTATTGCAGACACTCTCTGTACCTCCTGTTCAAAGAAAAATCACCATAAAAGAGCATAAAAGGATGCACATGGAGTTTTCATTCAAATGCCTCTAAGGACAACGAAAAAAAACATGAAGATCAGGGAAGGGGGGAGAGAGAGGTCTGAAGGTTGTAATGATGTTCAAGAAATACAAAACAAATCATCAGAGCTATGGTCATTGTTTGTTGATGCACTGAGGTGGAAATACAGTTTTAGGTTACCATGAAAGACAAAGAGTGGAATACCTTTTTGGAAATGTATGACAGGACTCTTGGTAGGTATGTTCATAATAAAATTTTTTTCATAACATTTACTAACTAACCACATCTATTTGGCATTGTCAGACCTCAGCTTTAAATGCAATGATCCCTTTTTCTGTGCATATCTGAAAAAATCCAGTCACCAGACACAGATGTCCCACTCGTTAGCGCAGATCCCATGAGTTTTGGTCCCGTTAAAAGCTTTAGGGCTTCCCTTTTTCCTAACTCCATTCGCTGCCTGTCCACTTGCCATATACTACACTGCACTAGCCAAATGAATTATTTTCTGGCTTTCCACAGAATCCACTTGTAATTTTATCAAAGCCATGGCTACTTTTTCTTTCCTAAGAACTCATATCATTCTTTCATACCTTTTCCGTTGAAATCTCCAGCCAAACTTTTCAAAGTTTTTTTTAACAAAGTTAAAAGTTCATTAAAAAAAAAAAAAAAAAAAAAGCAAATGCCCTTGTTCAAAACGTGTATTCATGAGCAAGGACTGAGGTCATGTAAATAAGAAATATAAGAAAGAAATAACTTGTATCGTGTAGTCATCTCATTCAGAAAATTAAAGGAAAATCAAAAAAAGAGAGAAAATAAGTCAAATGACTCTTGCCTCAGTCCCTGATGTTGTATACTGTTCAAGACAAATCAACAGTTCATATTTTATTGGTAATACTAAGATATCACTATATTTAATGTGGCATTATAACCCCTCAAAGATTTTTGAAAGAGAAAGAACCTGTCAATAAACCCACTGTAGCATTAGATATATGTAAACACAATATAAAACATATTTTATATCAAAGGGAAGATTTCCATACCATATTATACTTAAATGCAATATTAAACATCAATTATCATTTCTTATACCAAGCTTTTGATCCTAACTAGCAAAAGAAAATGAAGATCATGCCACAGTCCTTTTTATTTAAAAGATTTCTTAGAACCAGATAACATAAATCTGGAGGAGACCAGAGATCACTTTGGGTCCAAGTCCCTTGTTTTACAAAGAAAAAAACTGGGGTTCATACTGGTTATCCAAGTTGCAGAAAGTCATAAACCCACTTACTGAAGGTCTGGCATTAGATCTACATCTCTGGACTCACACTATGACATCATTTATTATTATGCTTTCCTTCAAAACCAAATTCTAGTGCAGTCTTCTTCCCTAATAATTCTTCAGCACTGTATTAAATACAAAGTTGGACTCAGACGCCACTTTGCAGCTCTTAAGTAGAACCCTGAATATGCCCCTAGGCCCGCTGCAGGATCTTCAGTGCCAAACACAAGCTCTAGTGCATCTGCTTTGTGGTTAGCACCTACTGTTCAAATCCAAACTAAGTACAGTGTACGCAAATGGGAATCAGGAAACAAAATTGGGGGTGGGAAAATTTCCTACTCTGCCTAAAATCTTCTCTCTCTCATTTAAACATTTAGCTCTCAAAAAAGTATCAAATTTATATTAATTTTCTCCTTTTACTTCTCTGCAGTGACCACTCCATTGTAGGAGACACTGTCTGATATAAACAGTGGGCAACAAAATAACTTTACAAGGACTTATTATATGTGCACTTTCATATAGATAATGTCTCTGTATTTAGAGTGAAAAATGTTGAAAGTAAATCTTGACCTAAATCTCACACCTTACACAAAAAATTAACTTGAAATAGATCACAGCGTTAAAAGTAAAACTAAAAAATTTTAGAAGATAACAAAAGAAAAAAAATCTTCAGAACTAGGACTTAGTGAAGAGTTTTTAGAAATAACACAAAAAATACAATCGATACAAGAAAACACATCCATAAATTGGACTTCATCAAAACTTGAAACTTTTGCTCTGTGAAAGACTCTGATAAGAGACTATAAAGATAAGCTACAGGCTGAGAAAAAGAATGAAATTGAAACTCTAACACCACTCACAGGATTAACTTGAAATGGATTAAAGACTTACGGCGTAAGGTCTGAAACTGCAAAACCCCTAGAAGAAAACTAATAGCTCCTTGACATTGGTCTTAACAATGATTTTTTTGGATATGACACCAAAATCACAAGTCACAAAATCAAAAATAAATAAGTGGGACTACATCAAACTAAAAAGCTTCTGCACAACAAAGGAAATAATCAACAAAATGAAGAAGTAACTTAAGAAATGAAAGAAAATATTTGTAACCATGTATCAGATATGAGGTTAAGATCCAAAATATATAAGGAACTCACACAACTCAATAGCAAAAAAAATAAAAAAGCAGGGAGCAAAGAACCTGCATAGAACCTGAATAGACATTTTTCCAAAGCAGACGTACAAATAAATGACCAACAGATATACGAAAAGGTGCTCAGCATCACTGATTATCAGGTAAGTGCAAATTAAAACCACATAGAGATGTCTATCACCTCATACCTGTTAGGGTAACTATTATGAAAAAGACAAGAGATAAGTGTTGACTTATCTTAAGGATATGCAGAAAAAGGAACCCTTAGACACTGTTAGTAGGAATGTAAATTGTATGGCCATTATGGAAAACAGTATGGATCAAAAAATTTTAAATTTAAAATGAATTTTATCATAATAAATTTAAAATCAAACCACCATAGGATCCAACAATGCCATTGCTAGATATATACCCAAAAGAAACAAAATCAATGTCTCGAAGGGATATCTGCACTCCTGTGTTCTTTACAGCATTATTCACAATAGCCAAGACATAGAAACAACCTACATGTCAACCAACGGATGAATGGGTAAATTGTGGTATATACACAATGGAATGTTACTCAGCCATACAAAAAAAAGAAAACATTGCCACTTGTAACAACATGAATGAACTTTGAGGGCACTATGCAAAATAAGTAAGACAAAGAAAGGCAAATACTGTGGAATCTAAAAAAGTCGAACTCAAAGAAGCAGAGTGTAGAATGGTGGTTAGCAGAGGCTGTGGGTAGAGGAAATGGAAAGATTTTGGTCAAGGGTACAAATTTTCAGTTATAAGGTGAATAAATTCTGAGGATTTAATGTACAGCATGGTGACCATAGTTAACAAGACCATATTGTATATTTGAAATTTGCTAAGACAGTACATTGTAAATGTTCTCTCACACACACACACACACACACACACACACACACAAAACCCCAAAAACAAAACAGAGATAACTAGGTCAGGTGATAGATGTGTTAACTAACTTGATTGTATAATCCTGTCATAATATATACATATATAAAATCATTACATATACACCTTAAATTTATACAATTTTATTTGTCAATTATACCTCAATAAAGCTGAGGGAAAAAGATAAGCTGGAAGAAAATATTTGCAAATCATATATGGGGCAAAGGACTCATATCTAGAATACATACAGAGCTCTTAAAATTCAAAAGTGAAAAAAAAAGAAAAGAAATCCCACTAGAAAATGGGCAAAGGATTCCGAGACATTTCACCAAAGAGAATACACAAATGGCAAATAAGATGTGAAAAAGATACTCAACATTAGCCATTAGGGAAATGCAAGTTAATACTACAAGATTATCACTATATACATATTATAATAGCTAAAATAAAAAATAGTGATAACACCAAATGCTGGTGAGAATAGAGAGAAAATGGATCATGCACGCATTGCTGATGGAAAGTAAAATGATAAAACCACTCAGAAAAACAGTTCGGTAGTTTCATAAAAAATTAAACATACATTTACCACACAACCCAGCAATTGTACTCTTGGGCATTTATCTCAGAGAAATGAAAATTCATGTCCATTCAAAAGCCTGTACCCAATTGTTCACAGTAGCTTCATGTGTAATAGGCCGAAACTGGAAATGATCAAAATGTCTGTTACTAGGTAAATGGTTAAACAAACTGTAGTGTGTAGATACAATGGAATACTACTCAGCAATTAAAAAACTATTTGCAACAATTTTGGATGGATCTCAAAGGCATTATGCTGAGGAAAAAAAAAAAAAGCAGATCTAAGACGTTCACGTACTGTGTGATTTCACTTATATAGCATTCGTGAAATGACAAAATTACAGAGATGGAAAACAGATTGAGGTGTGTGCTTACACAAATCTACATGTAATAAAATGATATGAAACTATACACACATTATGCCAATATCAGTTTCCTAGTTTTGATACTACACTCTAATTATACAATATGGAACCATTGGAGAAACGGGTGAAGGATACATGAGGCCTCTCTGTACTATCTCTTACAACTGCCTAAAAAATCTTTAATTTTTTCAAAATAAAAGTTTTTTAAAAAAATAAAAAAGCTCTATGTCATGCCAGTTTTCACTGCTGTAGGATGACTCCAGACTAAATGCCACATTCTCTGCCTTTTGGATAGGTCCCCTATCTGCACTTGGAACTCCCTTGTCGCTAATTGTCTTGGAACCTTTAGTTCAGTCATGTATGCTTTCACTTGCTGTTCTAGTGTCCTGGCAGCCACATGCTCACGGATTTGACCGGTAAATCACCACCCCTGACCGCACTGAAAAGCATGGCTGCAGAAAGGTGGAAAAATCTTTCCACTCTTCTGCAAGTTCTAATGTGGTGCAAGATGGTTACGGCTGTGGTCCATCCAAGTTATGACGTAAGATGAGGAAGCCACAGCCCAGTGTAGGAAGGAAACGTGGTGTAGTAGAGAAAACACTTGCTTGAGGGCTGGAGGCCTAAGTTAACTGTTTGTGCCTCCTTGGCCAAGTCACTTTCCCTCAGCTGCCTCATCTGTTAAATGTGGAAATTTAACGAATTTGTGATGCATCTTCCCGCTATAAAATACCACTGTTCTCAAGGCACTATCTGTGAAAGAAGAGCTCATTTTCTGAGAGAAACCATATTATCTTGAAACCTTGAAAGGCAGAAAACCAGTTCTAGAATGTATCCTACATTTAACCATCACGCGTTGTCACCACTTTTTAAAGGAAAACTATGACAACCAGTTTGAATAAGTCCCACATGAAAGGGAAACTTCTCAGGAAGTATTGTGAAAAGAAAGTGGCAAACCTTTCCAAGGCACCATGCCAACTACGTCTTCAGTTTAAACGATCCTTTGCTCAAGACAAAATTGTTCTTTTGGAGAAAAAGAAAATGTATTCTGTTATTTAGACTTATCTTCCCTATTCATTTAATCCATTGGTATATTCACTCTCTGTTGACTGCTCAGGGCAACTCAAAAATGGTTGTGCTGGCTCTGGCGACAATTAAAGCAAAGATGTTTCCTGTGCCGGCATCCTTTGGGGCCACTCCTGCTGCTGCAATGAAAGAATTTAAAAGAATTTTTTTCAATCAAGGAAGGAAGCAAAAGATCCTAAGCCTATGAATGAGCTGAGGACATTTCTCCAAAGGAATCAATGGCAAGGCAATAAAGGGTCATTTGGCCCCAAGTGGACTTTCTGGAATAAAAAACAGAATCTCCAGCAACCTACTTTAGAGTTTCTGTTTTATTTTGCATTTATTTCCTCTTTGTTTTATTTGTGCCTATTTGGAAAAAAAAAAAAAAAGCCCTTTTGCTGGCAACTTTTTGACTGACTAATTTATCTGGTTTTATATGACCTAAACTAATTTAGAATAAAAGAGTATGAGAGCTAAAAGAACATTTAGAGATTACCTACACCAACTCCTCATTCCACAACTCACGAAACTGAAGCCCCGAAACATTAAATGAAGTGTCCCATGTCAAAGAGCTGGTGCAGGGCACAGCTGGGCTGGAACTCCATCTCTTGAGTGGTCTCTGTGCTCTACCACAGGGCCACACTCATCCTTTTCTGGTTGGGGGAAAAAAAAAAAAATCAATAGAGCTTGAAAATCAGGGCCTAAAACTCTTCCAAAGATACTCACTGTATTTGGGGACTTTACTCGTGACATCTAAGTTACTAAGGAATGTTCTATTTGGTGATCCCCACTCCCTGTCAAACTGTTTGCTTTAATTCTTCATGTAGAATTCTATCTGAATGGACGCAGAAGATAGTTTACTCCCGTTTTTAACAGGCAATCTTATATGGCACAGAGTTGACCCTTGAACAACATCGTTTGAACTGCGCGAGTCCACATATATATGGATTTTCTGCCTCGGCCACCCGAGACAGCAAGAACAACCCCTCCTCCTCCTCCTCCTCAGCCTACTCAATGTGAAGACGACAAGGACGAAAACCTGTATGATGGTCCACTTCTACTTAATGAATAGTAAATACTTTCTCTCTTCCTTATGATTCTCTTAACACTTTCTTTTCCCTAACTGACTTTATAGCAAGAATACAGTATATAACACACAAAACATACAAAATACATGTTAATCGACTATTTTTGTTAATTCCAGTCAACAGTAGGCTATTAGTAGTTAAGTTTTGGGGCAGTCAAAAGTTATGCATGCATTTTCAACTGTGCCAGGGGTCAGTGCCCCTAATCCCCACGTTGTTCAGGGATCAGTTGTATTTACTGAAGTTTATAATATGTCAATCACTCTGCTAAGCACTTCATGTTGATTGTGTCATTTAATCATCACAGCAACCCCATGAGGTAAGTAGTCTTTCTGCATTTTTCAGATGAGAAAACTAAGACTTAGAGAAGTTAGTAAACTGGTTGAAGGCCACACATCTAATCCAGCTCAATCCTGATTCTGGCGCTCAAGGCTTAACCAATATGCTTCTCAGAGCTACAGACTTCTTAATTACTTTGCTATTCTTTCAAAACATTATGTCAACTTTTTCTTTAGTAATAAAAAAAAAAATCCTAGAATTCTCAATCCAATATCCAGCTTACGGAGCAAGTGGACTTGAGGCAAAAGTATTCTACTATCAATAATTCAAACAATGTGCGTAATCTTGTAAGAAAACACATTAACATTAAGAACAATGACATGAGATTGAGCCTTTCCAAATTTTAACCAGCTTTTGATCCTGTGGACTGAAACCAATTATGAACCAAACTACATGAGCTCAACAGAGACACTCCAATATTTTCATACTTGCCCCACTGCAAGAATTAGGGTGATCAGGAATAGTCTCCGCATGACTAAGTGAGCAATCTTATGCTTTTTTGTGCACTCCTGCTCCCGTTATTTTTAATTTCCACTTTTAAGGATTTAAAAGTGCTTGCATGTAAACTGGCTGCATTGTACCCTACAGTGGAGAAGAAAGGTGTGTGTATCTCTATCTGATCCACCATATATAGAGGGACAGATCAGCGCAGTAGGCCAGCCATTTACCAGCCGTGTGCCCTTGGGTGAGTTACTCACCTCTCTACAGATCTTCAGTTATGAAATAGAGTTAATAATCATACCTTGTTAGGGTTGTTATGAGGATTAAGTGAGCTATTTCTTATCAAGCACTCATAACAATACCCACTGAACATCATCTGTTCTCATTGTGGTGATGGTAGAAGTGGTAGTCATTATTATGAGAATAATCACAAAATGGGAGTGACATCACTTACGTAATTGATCATGGCATTTAATGACTGTCAAAACGAAGAGCTCGGAATTAACTATTCTAAACTAAAATTATTACTCTTGCTGCATTCCCCAAAATTAAACTTGTTCACATCAATTTTTGACACTCCTATATCTAGTAGTTAATTCACCCTAGTGGGTTCCTCAGATACCCCATAAAATAAAATCCACTCAAACATTTTTCACGTTTTCCTATGGCTGTGAAAAATTATCAGGAACACCTTCTTTGAAAATTTTTCATGTCCAAGTCATATCTTTCATGCTTTACGATGTGAAACTGCACATTAAAGGTTGACCACATGCTCAGACTGACCCAACTGCCTTTTAAGGAAAATTCTAACTTGCCTATAGGTACCCCTGTAGTCATCTCAGTGCTGAGGTGAGACGGTCTTTCTTCCAGACAAGAATCCAGATTGGGACCTCAGTTTTTTCAAGAGATGAACAACTTTAACATTTGTTTAACATGAGGCCCACTAGGGTTACCAATGGAGAAGAATATGCTCATTAGAGCCAAGATCTGTCTTTGAATCCTGCCCCTGAGCAACTGCATGACTTTGTGAGTCATTTAACTTCAGCGAGCCTTGCTTTCCTCGTCTGCAAAATGGGGATAATAATGATACCTTCTTTATTGGGCTGCTCAGAGGACAAAAGAAGATGATGTATATAAAGTGCTTAGTATTCAACAATCACTGCCACAAATAGCCATTATTACTACTCTTGGGAAACACTCTTGAGCAGCAAAAGAACGTAAGCTTTTCTACTACTCACCTCCTACCAAAGCCTGGATGAGAGAAGTGACATTTACAGAAGATGATCCTCTAATCTGGGCCCTGTAAAAACATATCCCTTGAGAAAGCAGAACCACCAGAAGATTATATACTTGCACTTAGTCAATTTACGTCCCGAAAGCATTATAAGCAGCATGACTAGAGTGGAGAGAACATCGGCTCTAGAAACCAACGAGGTCTGAAACTCAGTTGCAGGTTTACCCCTTATTAGCTAAATGACCTTGAGGAAGGAATATAAACTCTTTGAGGCTGAGTTTCCTTATCATGAAATGGATATGACACCTTTAAATGATAGTTGTGATATTAAATGTTTATGACAGTTAAATAAGATGAGGCATGCAGAATCCCTAGTAGAATGCCAGACACATAATAGGCACCCAAAAATGCTGGCCCCCTTGCAATGCATTTTTATGATATTGCATTGCCATAAAATTTTGTTAGGAGCATTATCTTCAATTATTCTTACTGCCTCTTATCTAAAGCCTCAAATGAAACAATTCTTTTAGAATACGGTCCTAGTAAAATCTTTACTTCTCCTTAGCATGCTTTTCCTTTTCTGATAAGAAATAGGTAACTGATTGTGTCTCTCTTTTTATCTTGGCTGCCAGGAAGCTCAGAGACAAATCAAATTCAACTCCAGGAACAATATTAGTCCTAGTGGTTGTGCATATTGTGTGCTCTCCTTGGTTTGGATTTCTATTTTCATCCATATTTTATTATTACAATACACCTCAAATCTACTGTAGAATGTGAGAAACTTATTAACTAGCCAACTAATTAACTGATTGAGTTTTGAGGAAGATACTAATTCAAGTATGATGAAAAACGCACCAGACTTGGGATGTTCAAGTCCTATTTCTCACACTTGTCCCCTCTCCTTAATACAATTCATTTCACCTTTCAGATGTGTATCTTCTCATGTAAAGTAGAATAATAATCTCTAAAGATCTTGCAGAATCACTTGTGTATACAAGTATGCCTTATAACCTGTCAAGCGCTGTATAAAGGACAGGTATTATTATTTTTACAATCCGAGAAGAGGAGAATGTTCAAACAAGTGAAGGTGTGCACATATACAGAAGCTGTGGTGCAGCGCTGAGGACCCCTGCAGGCAAACATGGAAGATGTGTAGCGGTGGACGCCGCTCCTGGAAGAGAAGAAGCCTGAGGGAGATGAATATAAACACTTCAAAGGACAATTCCAATTGAGTAAGCACCTCGAGCCAGTTTGTTCTTTTGCCTCACATCTAAACTGATTTGCTTAGAAGAAGGTGCAAATGAGACCATGGTTTGTTCCCCAATGAGCCCATGAACTTCAGCCCTCATTCTCATCAGCCCTATCCCAGGAACAGCTCCTGGGTAAGAACAGGGCTTATAACGTGGAATCCAACATTGATCCTTAATCCCCTACCAATGATGGTGGACACATCACACCAACTGGCACATCCAAAAGTATTAATAGTATTAATGTGGTTCAGAGAGGGGGAATTTTTAAAAGTTAAATTTGGGCTAGAACCAAGCAGTTCTTAATAGTAGGGAGAGTAGGTGTTTCTCCATTTTTAAATAATCTGCAGACTTATTCCAAGAGTTCAAATGTTCTCACAAAATCTCTAAGTCTTCTATTCCAAAAACCCATCCCACTCCCCAACAACTTAGTGCAGCAGCTGCCTGCCCATGAAGGAAAGAAAGGAGGAAATTGCTGATATGCTGGAAGAGTGATGAAATAGGAGCTGGAGTTAAAAGTCACAGGTTCAAGCCCCAGCTCTGCTCCTTGCTCATGCGTGAATGTGATCAGTCACTTAATGATAATACCTAATATCTACTGAGCCTGATTATTTGGCAGTGCCCTTTGAAAGCATTATACTCATTTAACCCTCACAGCCACCTCATGAGACAGAGAGCTTTCTCACCTTATTTTACAGATGATAAGAACTGAGACTTAGAACAGTCAAATGACTTTCTCACCTTCAAAAAGCTAATTAAGTTAGAACAAACTGGAATCTGAACTCAAATGATGCTTCCAAGCCTGTGGTCTCAACCACGTATAATATTGTATATTATTATTGCATATAATAATATTGCTGTATAATATTGCTTTTGTAAATCTTGGTTTCTTCATTTGTAAAATAATAACAACACCGGCATTAGATTTCTCACAAGGTTATTCTCAAACACAATCATAGAGGTCATGGCCTTCATTAAATCTAAAGTACTGTACAAATGTTCCATGTTCCTACTCAAGTCCACGCGCATCTCCTAACACCTACTACTTGCTAGGCAAGGACAAGCAACGCAATATGCCAAAAAGAAGTTACTTCTGCATATTCTGAACTCAGGACAAAAAAAAAAAAAAAAGATTTTTAAAAGACATCTGTGAAAAGAGTGACTTGCTGTAATAAGAGCAGCCGTGGCCAAGCTGATGAGCAACGGGAAAAGCCCGTTCAGAATCTGCCCACGCCCTTCAGAAAGACACAACTGTCACCTAAACTGCTGGAATTTCAAATACAGTAAAAGCTATTATACTGCTGTGCTCATCCATTTCCAAGGCAACACACTTTCAAAGGAGTCTTCTCTAGAATTCAGTTGACTTTAGACCAATCAAGTGGAAAACAACTATTCATAGCTGTAATTTTCTAATTCTGAATACACCAAGCTTTGGAGAAACGAATAATGGAATCTTCCAGGATTTGATTGCACCCTATCAAATGCTCCTCATTTTCAGCCCAACAACTCCAGTATTTCAGCTTCGGGATATAGTTAATGTAAAGAGAGAGACCAGAAGTCCAAAGACCTTGTCCCAATCCTGACTCCTCCAATACAGGATGTGTGACTTCACGCAGACTGGGCTTTAGCCTGTGGGAACCTCTGATTTGTATTCCTGAAACAGGAATAATTCTTGCTCTGATTACATCAAGGGTTAAGGAACAATTAGGCTACTGTGTATGAAAGCCTCTATGTAGTATATAGCAATACACAAAAACAAAATGTTTTGCAACATATACTCAGCTTATTCAACTCCCTGAATGCCCTTTGAACAGTGCACAAAGGGCCCAGGGAAAACTTTCAATACCATCCAAAATAACTTTGATGGAAAAATGCAAGTTGGAGCAAAAGGGGAAAAAGCATAGTGTGAAAAACAAGAAAAGTACTCTCAAAAACACATTTTATTACAGTCAACGAGGCCCTCCTGGGACCTTTTCTGATTTCTTTTCAGGGAAAATACATTTCCTGATAACAGACTTCAAAAGTACAGTGAACAAAAATACTCTGGTGTACTTTGTATATGAAGGTTTCAAAATGCCTCTGGCTAAACAGAGGCAACAACACATACAAACACATTTTTGTATCAGAAATGTCTCTCCTTCCCCCTGGCTATGATAGAATACACTAACAAACCAAAACCAAGGTATAATAGCCATGGTGTAAACCTTTCCATGCTCTGGTGACACACGTAAAGTCATTTTGGAAGGAAGTCATTGAGTAAGCCAAGCAGGGCTGAGGTTTTGTGTCCTCTTGACCCTGTCATTAGATCCGCCTTCTCTTTCTTACATCATGTGTCACAGACAGAAAAGGCCTGTGTATGATTTAAAGTCAGTGCTACTGAGACATTCACCCGGCATGATCTGCCCCTCCACCCTTCTACACTTCTAAATTGTAGAGCCGGTATCCTCAAGGGATTCTCCTTTGCCGAGATTCACCAGTGGTTCAAAAACAAGTGCTTTATTTGATACATTGATATGGTCAGAAGCAATATTTGCAGAAAAGGTTATGACGTAAGCAGAAGTTGGGAGTAGTTCAGCAGATAAATGGCACTGAGAAAAAAATATGAAGTCGGTTAAGCACAAAGTTCTGTTTAAACTCAGGTTAAAAATTGATGCTTTAACTTCCTATGTGCCGTACACACACACGTGCATTTATCAAGGCATGCTATATGCCTAATTATTCACCTGAAATTAGTATTTTTTTAATCAAATATTAGTCAAAGATAATGGAATTATTTTCTAGATTCAACTCTTCTCAACGAGGCCTCCCCAGCGTTTATGGCTTGTATTAGACAAGCATCACGCTTCCTCCTGGCCCAGAGCCTTGTGTTGTGCTTTTTGTTACCTGCAGTTTTCTTCTCTGCAGTCTTCACCAAATTTTTTTCTTTCTCACCCTTCAGATCTCAACTCAAGCATGACTTTTCTTAGATTAGCCTTTTCTGATCTCCCTAACTTGATCACATCCCACTTACTATCAAATTTTATGTCACCATGGGCTCCATCATAGCACATAGAAAAGGTGCAATTCAACACTTATTTGTATGGGTATTTGATTAGTAAGTGTCTCTCCCAGCTGACTAGAAACTTCCTAAGGGTAGAAAATGTCTTTAATTTTACTCACTATCATATCTGCAACATCTAGCACAGTATTTGGTACACAGTAGACCTTCAATAAATATTCTGGATGAAGAGATCTATCTCATTCTTCCTGATACTGATGTGGTCCTGGGGTTTATTGAGAAATCCCTACAGTTCTCAGTACTGAATAACTTTTCCTGACTTCATTTGTTCAGCAGGAACAGATTTGAGGCTAAGAACTTCCCAGAGCAGAGACTTTGAGTGACTGAGTAAAGTCACTTAAAACCAAAATATTTTCAAAGCATACCTCTGAGAAAAAAACCAAGATAACCAACCAAATTTCTAAACTTTAAAATTCAATAAAAAATTAAATTACAGATAAACAAAGGAATGAATGGTAAATAGATAGATAGGCAGACAGGTTTTAACACAAAATAAACAAGTTGAAGTTTCACCCATAAAGGAAAACTGCCTCTGGTAAAATCTAGCCATGACATACATTTCATCTAGTCAGCTTTAAGTTATTTTAGTCATAGTTTGTTTCCTTTACTTTTTCCAACAGTAAATGTGATTACATGGAAAATCAGCAACAAAAAGATGCGCGATAGGACTTCTGAT
Organism: Eulemur rufifrons; assembly: GCF_041146395.1. Taxonomy (NCBI): domain Eukaryota; kingdom Metazoa; phylum Chordata; class Mammalia; order Primates; family Lemuridae; genus Eulemur; species Eulemur rufifrons. The sequence continues at coordinate 22,792,693 of NC_091006.1, forward strand.
TCTAAAATTTCTGGATTAAACATGGATGATTTCAAGGGAGAAAAGGAAAGCCTTCTTTATCTATTCTTCTTGTGTTCTTTGTCACTCTAGGGTGCAGTATAAATAAATAAATAATCACTATGGACAATACAAACTGAATTTAGATGCATACAATATCTTCCAAATTCCATTCACTCTATCACAAAGCTGTCAAAAAGCCTGATGCAACCTTGTTCATAATTATTATAGGGCAACGGTTAAGAGCCTTTTCTCAGAGGCAGAGTGACCCAGGTCTGCTTCTCAGCAAGGCCACTAGGTGACTTACTCACCTCAGTGAGCTTCAGTACCCTCAAACCCAAAAAGGAAGACAGTAACCTCAAGTTTTGATGAGGAAAACTAAGATCATATTTTTTTAGGCACCTGACATAGTCCCTAGACTCCAGCTTATGCTGAGGTCAGTAAGCATTTATTGTATAATAATTATTTTATCAGCAACAGTTTATCAATTTCATTGATGTCACTCTATATACAAACTCACTCTTGTTACTTCTCATAAGCCTCCTCTGTGTAGAAAGAACAGATATATAAAGAGACTAGCGTAGAAAATGTAAGAGGTTACTCAGCCTCCCCAGCAACAATGACAAAGTCAAGGGATGCCAAGTCTTACTTCCTGAAAGTGAAAAACACACGACCAGTTTTTAATATTTATGGAGTAAATAATAGAATGAAAATATTCATTCACAACATCCATCAGAAAATGTGTGCCAGCCGCCTGTCCCTTTCCGACAGAAGCCAATCCATTTCTCCCAAGCACCACGCAGTACACTTAGCCTACACTTCATCGGTTAGGTCTAAGTCGCATGGCCACCCTTGGCCACAACGGAACTGGGAAATCAAAGGTTTTAGCTGAAACACTGCTGTAGCGAACAAAATTGGAGTTCTGGGGATAAGGAAGAAGAGGAGAATGGAAATCAGGCAGATTACTAAACAAAGTCTCCCAAAATGGACTTTCATGGTCAGTTTGGGTACAGAAAGAAAACAACCATATTCTTTCCTTGTAAAGGAAGAGGGGTGTTTTGGTTGAAGCACCTCAGCTTGTTCAGCATCTGTGTCGGGCTGTCCCTGTGAGAAGGAGCAGTGAAACAGAACCCGCTCCTCACCCTCCCTCCCCGCCGCCTGACACACGTCCGCCCCTCCACGGCTCAACACCAGTGCTGCTTCCTCTGCGAGGCCTTCGCCAACCTCCTCCACCAAACTTAGGCAGTTTGTTTTATGCTCTCGTATCACCTTGTATATAATTCCACATGCTCTTAAATCTACCTGATGGTGGTGTCATTTTCCCCACTAAAATGTCAATTTTTAAGAAATGTTCATGTCTGCAGCCCCAGTGCCCAGGACTCTGCCTAAAAAGAAGTGCTCCACAAATATTTCTTAGATTGGATCAAAATGGATCGAACTGACATGAATTGAGTTGGCTTGGATTGCAACCAACTGAAGGCTCAGGGATCTGGCTGTGTCTTCTTTTCTCACCCTGTTATGGTGGCTAACAGGGTGCCTGCCCCTGTCCCCTGAAGGACGATGACAAGCTGACAAGCTTACAGTTCATACAAATAGATGATGTCTCAATGAGATCATGCATGAGCTTGGCTTTCTGGCCAAAAAAAGAGAGTCCAAAAGCAGTTACATTCGCTGATTTCCTCTCAGGGGAACCATGGAGAAAGGAGTAAAAGTAACTGTTTACCAAACAAAAGGCTGAGAAAATATTTTTCCATTTAAAAAGATGACAAATTAGTGAAAGTGACAAAAATAAATAAAATCCTACCACATATTCAAAAAGTTGCACCATCGTCTAAAAGCCAAACTATAATTGTAAATGTGTTGGCATTTGGCACAGAGTTCAGGATTTCAAGGAAGCAAGCCACTCTTTTATGAACACTAAAAAGAAATGTCACAAGCAACTTTTGATTAAACTATGATTGTCACAGTATATAGGAATGAACTAACATATGGTGTTTTTAAAATAAACTACTAACCACATCCAGTGGTTTCAATTAAAGAATGGTTCATTGCTTACAAAAATTCCCCTAGACCCAGCTGTCTTCCAAAAAAGTCCCATTGCCTCACTCTGAATTTCCACTGTCATCAGGCAGATTACCAAAGGGCCAGCCTTGGATTTGGTGTGGACACTCGGGGTAACATCTTTGTAAAACGTGAATTTCTTCGCCCAGCTTTGTCTTGTGGCTGAACAAAGCCTTGGGGTAATTTCCTATAAAAGGTACAAACCAAACTGCAGAGTTAAATTAAATGACCTGCTAGGAGACTATAGAATATTTAAAAGGAATGTTTAGAAAGCTAAGGCTATTTATCACATGGTGTGCTCGTATTTAAAAAAAAAAAACAGGTATTAGGAAAAGGACTAGAATGGCTATAAGACAAGGTACAAGTAGTCCCTTCGAGGAGAAATATCTTATACAAAATGACTCTAAAACCAATACAAAGAGGGAGTGTTAATATAAGAATGAAGGAAATCTAGTTAAAGAATCACTGCAATCATTTGATAACTATGGTGAAAACATTACTCATAAGAAACTGAAGATTAGGCAGGTAGAGGCCACTTGGAGCTGGTTCAAGGAGAGAATTTGGAGACCAGGTCCTGCTAAGTTATGGGGCTCTATTTTGAGGGATAAGATGTCAGCCCTTGTCATTCAGCCAGTGACGTTTCTGTTCCTTGATCTCATTGTCTTTCTTGATAGTCCGGGTTCCTCTCCTTCCTATCCTCCTTTTCTCAGATTATGCCATCTCCTCCCTCTCTGCCTTTCTCTCTTCTAACTTGCAGTATCATTCCTGTGCTTTCTCCTTCTCTTCCCCATGACTAGCCATAATAAAGAACTTGGTGACTTTTTTAGAAAAACTCAATTGTTATTTAAAAATACATATATTCTCCAAGTTGATTTTTCTTTTTATACGTTGCCCTTGATTGATTTCTTTTTCATCTAAACTTGCATGAGCCTTTTATTAAATTAAAGCTTCCCCACTCCCACTCAATCACTAAAGACGGCACATTCTCTCCACCTGCCAAACGAGAAAAGCGTCTCTGCCACTTCTGCCTGTATACAAAAATGCACAGAACATCCTCAGATTTATCCCATTATATTCACTGCTTTGATATTTTTATTCATATCAGAAAGAACTATCAAATAATAGAATAAAAGGAGCTTAAAGAGAATGTAGCATAGACAGATTTCCAAAGTCGGTTTCATAGGAGGAAAAAAATCTATAAACAGAAACTTCTGAATTTGGTTTGAACGTGCCAACAATATCTCAGAAAAGTTTCCTCAAGCCATACATACTTTTTAAAAACTGATTAGCATTTGCTCTAACTGAAGCAGCCACCAGAATACCAGTTACCTGTCTTCAGTCCTTCTTACCCAGAGTATCTTTTGTTCAAAAATCTGTATTTAGGAATTAAGGGAGCAATTGAGACTATTGGCTGTGTCTATGTGTGGACATCAATAAAATATAATCCAAAATCTTTTTGAAGTTTTTTGCACATTTGCTTGATTTGTTGGTTTATTTGTTTGTGGCATTCAGCAAGAAATAACATAGTACAATTAGACAATGAATTGACCTAAGATTTTATAGTCGTTCATGCATGTGTTGCATATCGGGTGAGTCTGCAGTAAATTTCTAGTTATATAAATTGCTATTTCCATACCTTGGTAACAGAAATTGCCCTATATTCTGATGAAAACAACTTCAGCTTTGAACGAACACAGCTAGCTATACGGCCCACATATTCATTGTAAATCTGCATCCAGAACTCACATTTTTCCATTACACTTACATTATTCCTACCCAAAGCCTCATAAGTGAAGCAGAATCAATTAAATATAATTGCTTTCGTTTGAGGCCTTTGTGGTAAAATTTTGGTAACTGACAAAAGATAATTCTGATACAAATTGCTGGATCACAATACCACCACCACCAGAAGTGGACTCTAAATAAGGGCAACATGCTTTTTCACAAAATAGAATTCTGCTTAATTGGCAAATAGCAAAAGAATAAAAAATTCCAAGGATGTTCTTTTTTCAGAATCATCAAACCATAATCCTGACAAGCATGCATAAAAGTCATCTAAATTCAACACGGACCTCAATCTGTGTACCCATCCCAGATACACATATATTATAGAACTAATTCTTAAAGTTCTCTGTATAAGAAATTCCACCAACAGCCTTGGTGATACATTTAGTAATGGACAAATCTCACTATTCTACATAGCCTCTTTTATGTACTATCCTCACTCAACACAGGGCAATATGAACCCTAAATAAATAATCATAAGCAAAGGCAGGCTTATTCCAACTAAACAGGCTTTACAGTCCTTTAGAGAAATGCCATCTTAAAGATTATTTTGCATTTCTACACTGACCTGCCTATTTTCACACATATTAATATTTTAGTATTTTTCCATGAGAAAAAATATACACATGGTAGTCCTTGTTATCTCTGTTGTGAAAACATAGACAATTTCTATTTTATTCACATGCAAACTAGTTATTGCAAAAAGTAAGTTATAGAGTTATAACATGAGAAAAATGACTTTTCCGGGCCTTCTCGCTTTTTATTTCACCATTATTCAACTCGCCCTATTGGATAGCTCTTTGGTGATTTCTATTAAATATTTTAATCATATTTCAATTAAAATTTAGATTGGGAGGTAGCATTTTTTAACCAAGATAGTTGTTCATACTGAATAATTATCCAACCCCTTCCTCTCCAGTTTTTATTGTCTTTAATAAACCAGATTATTTTAACCTAATAGGTCATTTCCGGACATTTTATTTACTCATCCATTCAAAAGATACGCTATTGCAGAACGTGATTCAAAAGAAGCATGCGATATGGGCTCCTGCCTTGGAGGCCCTAACAACACTACTGGAGAGATGGCACACCCCTGGATGGCAGAGGTAAGGCTCTGCTTGAACATTACAGGTCTAAGTACCAGAATGTGTAATGCATATAACACTTGCTGCAAGAGCTCAAAAACTGGGAAAGTTATTATGAGTTGGTATGAATGAACTTAAAGAGGCTGAAACAGTGCAAATCTAAAATTTTCATTAAACTGCATAAAATATTGAAAACAGTAGAGGAAACTCTGTTACATTGTCAATTCGCTCTTAAGTGTCTAGGGACCCCAAGTTAGGAACCTGTTTTAAGTAATGAGATGCATTAGAAGATTTGTTTGTTTTTAAAATGTAGGAGAGACGACGGACTATAGTTTAGAAAATATATATTAAAAAATGTCAATTCTAGATGTCTGGCAACCTTGTCTGAAATACCTCCCTTCTATTTCAAGGAAGAACCGAAAGACTGAAAACCCAAATAAGAAGACGTTGCCTTAGGAATTCAAAGGAAGGGACAGCCACAAGAGAAACTTTGAAGGTAACACCAACAGGACTCAGTGAGTGGCTGTCTATGGAAGATAGAGAACAGAGAAGAGTCAACGATAACTGAGATTTGACTCTATGGATAATCAAGAAAATGGGGACTCCTTGCCATAACAACTCTATAAAAATGTGATGAAAAGTCAAGTAAGACTCCTATCCATGGGAAAGTTATTAAAAGAACCTAACATTCCTGCCTTCAGATTGTGGTCACAGAAGAATTACGGAGAAATTTATTTATTTATAGAGTCTACCCGTGGCCCCTCACCCAAACTAATTCTGCATCAACAGTTGACATTCATAAAGCCCTGAATTTAAATCCCTGGTACTAAGAACCCTTGTCCTTTAAGAGTTATTTCCTGCTATATGAAAAATTTCCTAAACAGAATACCATTTCAAGAAGATCCTTTGCCAATACCTTTCATTCTTTTAGTGAATTCCAGACACACACACACACACACACACACACACACACACAACAAGCTTCCTGCCTTGTAAACTTGAACCCCAAACCACAGGATGTGTCCTGCCTTCTGCTTAGGTGGTAATGCCTGTGGTGTCAATTACTTCACTAAAGTGTACTTCACACCTTAAATTCCACACTCTGTTCTGGTTTTCCCCCATTTTCTACCCCAAGTCACAGTCTCTTTTTAGCCCTGAGTACCCCAGCACCTGGAGTACACTAGAACCCTCTGAGGCCTCCTGAACTCATAAGTCACTATAAATAGCAACAACATCAACTCTCCCATGACACACATAAACACACTATTCATAACATCCCATGGCATGATAAAATGGAATAACTATTGGAATAAAACAGCCAATGGCAACAAGAAATGAACAGTGTAAGAACTGCCGTGTGGCGGGCACTTCAAGGTGACTTCAAGAAATCTGCACTTCAGAAATTCAAGGCTCCCTAAGAGATTTATATAGTTAACCGGCTAAAGAGGCAGAAGCACCATGACCTAGTCCTCTTTCATTCATCAGCATCGCAAAAGAATAAACAATTACTTGTACCACACAAAACACAATATAGCTGAGCCAACCCAGGGCCACCAAAACACAACTATGCCAAACGCTTTCCTTCCTGCACGACACTGCCTTCAAACGACTGGACTGTCCCACCCAACAGCCCTTCTTAACCGGATTAATTTCACAAAGAAAGAGCCAGAAAGAGAGCAGCCTTCTTATGAAAGAGAATGGACTACTGGACTGCAGAGGGCCAGAACTGGGGATCCCAACTGTTGATTAAATTCAAGGACACACCTGCTAAACAGAGCTACCTGCTAGGGGCAGTATCCCACCCAAAAGAGCACCTCTGCCCCTTGAAATTCTCATTTTCCTGGTCCTTTCACCTGCCAGCCAACATCCAGACTGACCCCACTGGCAAGATGAGACAATGAATTTTGGTTGGAGGCCAGGCACGGTGGCTCACATCTATAACCTTAGCACTTTGGGAGGCTGAGGAGGGAGGATCAGTTGAGGTCAGGAGTTCGAGACCAGCCTGAGCAAGAGCGAGACACCCGTCTCTTTCAAAAATAGAAAAAAATGCTGGGCATGGTGGCACATGCCTGTAGTCCCACCTACTTGGAAGGCTGAGGCAGGAGGATCACTTGAGCCCAGAAGCTTGAGGTTGCTGTGAGCTAGGCTGATGCCACAGCACTCTAGCCCAGGCAGCAGAGACTTTGTGTCAAAAAAAAAAAAAAAAAATTGGCTGGTTCTCCCAAATATGCTGTTGAGAGCCAGAACCAACCTGACAGTTAAAGCAAGAGAATACCAAGACAGAAAAGCCCAGAAGAGCTTAAAGAATAGTGATCATTGTTCATAAGGAATTAATCTCTATGAAGGTTTAGCCTGAAGTTTTTGGCATTACCTGCGCCGTCCAATGGATAGGAAAAGATGAGCTTGACATAAGGTACTCATATAACTCAAAAATATTAACCACTAACCATAACTGCTAACCACACGTAGTGTTCATTTGATATTCACAACACTCTCATTAAGTTTTATCATTATCCCCTTTTTACAGGTGAGGAAATTGGAGCACAAAGAGGTTAAGTAAACAGCCAAGGTTATACTGCTGGTATGAACTGGGTTTCAAACTCAAGTAATCAGCTCAAATATGTGCACTTCACCGCTGATCTGCTCCCTTTCCAGGAAAATTACATCACGAGTGCCCCTTTAGAAAAGGCAAACTTGAAGTTTTCAATTATTTTTTACTATAGAAATCTTTGGTACTCAGATCTAAAGACAAAGTACTTCCCTCTACTTATTTAAGGTGGAAAAAAAAGAGAAGAGGATGAAAGAGACAGCATAGCTCTTTTGTGTTTGTGTTTTTGTTTTGTTTTTTAAACAGGGACAGATTCCCTTATTTTACACACATTCCAAAGATTCCCTTCTCTCCTGTGTACGCAATGATTTTTGAGATACACCAATGGCACACAGAAATTTAAAGAAATTCTACCTTGTGATATCAAAATTAAGGGTCTTACCTGAAAACATTTTAAAAATCAAGAAAAAGTAGAAATGTACTAAGAAGTATGAGGTCAGGTCGGGGGAGGGAGCAGGGGTGTGCACTGGGAAAAGGGGAAGTCAAATGACAAAACACCAAATATTCTTGGCTCTTATGAAAAGCTACTCTGTTCATTTACCCGGAAGCACCAAACAAAAGCAGCTGCCCATTTCTCTGTTGCAGTTTCCTGAATATAACTGGATCACCAACCAGCATCCATTGTCTCAGGCTCACAGAACAATGCTCACTAGCATAAATCCGTCAGCTCTGGTACACATCCAAAAAGCTAAAAAGGAATGCCACAAGACTGAATGAGTGTCTGTGTGCACACACCTAGCGCTGCGATTCCACAATGGGCCAGGCCCGGGTGTGACAGGCAGTTTGCACCGCCAAGCACGGATGCACGTTCAAGCTTGTCAAGAAATATCTTACACATCAGATCAAAATGCTAAACAGGATGTTCTGTTTGTAGCTGTGTTTCTCCTAACATTTTGCACATTTTCAGAGTCTCTGCAGTCACAAAGCGGCCTGTGACGCCCCCATAAATATCACAGGACACGGACAAAATGAGAGGTGCAGAGGTCAAAACCATCCAGGGGTGGGAAGCCGTGCTGTGTTTCCAAAGCCTGTCTCAGCCAGGACCACCTTCCCACCCACCTTTTGGGCAACCCTCAGAGGATGGCAGCTGCTAACTAAAAAAAAAAAAAAAAAAAAAAAGTGCACAGTGGAGGAGGCAAAAGAATTATTTTTAAGAAAGAGCACAATCTAACTTTTCTCTCCACCGCCCACTCCACACCACCTCCTCATTCCCTTGTCTCTCCTCCTGCTTGTTCTTCCATTTCGCTTTTCTTCCCCAGCCTCTCGCTCCCTGTTGCTCTGTGCACCACACTCGCACACACGTTTTCTTCTCCGTGTCCCCAGCTGGGACACCAGCTCTGACGCCACACTGGGAATAGCAGCTGTGCCAGGACTTGGAGCTGCTGCCAAGCTCGGAGGGGGTTACGAGGCTGGCGAGCTTCCTCCTCAACGCTCCAAATGTGTAAGATCAAACATGCATTCGCTCTTAAACCTGTCTTGACACCAGAGCCACAGAGGAAATAAAAAGCATGTCTGTTATAAACTAAATGAACCTGTTCATTATGTCACGTTCCTGATGTGCCTCAATACTGGAAGATATTCGGTTTGCTTCTTTTTATAAATGCCCTTTCCTATTCAATTCCATGCCACATTTTTTTTTTTTAGAGACTGGGTCTCACTATGTTGCCCAGGCTGGAGTGCAGTGGCTATTCACAGGTATGGTCATGCGCACCACAGCCTTGAACTCCTGGGCTAAAGCAATCCTCCCATCTCAGCCTCCTGAATGTCTGCTACTACAGGTGTGTGCCACCATGCCTGGCTCATGTCACTGTAATGTGGCTTCAGAAGGAGAGCTGCTCGAGTTCTAAGTGGACATGATGGATCCATGCGCCCTGTGGAACAACTTCTTCCGTCACCTGTGGGTAACAACCAACTCCATACACTCAGGAGTCATCCACCCAGATCAAAATACCATGTTGGCAACAGAAAAAAATAACGAGGCACTTTCCAGAGTGGGATAATTAAAAGTGAGGACCAGATTTTACAAGGCAAGGGAGAAAGGCAATGCAGGGAAATATAAAGATGATGTGCAAGGCTTAAAAACAAGAAAAACAGCTGTATCTTTATCTAGAATGTAGGCAATATTCAGACAAATAGAAGCAATGGTTTTATCTTCCCCTGTAGTGATCCACACATCCAATTATTCTTCAGTAAACACGTATTAAGCACATACTGTGTGCCAGGCCTTGTGCTGGGTGCCAGAGAGAGTGCAGAGAACAAGCCCAACCTGCTCCTTGCTGTCAGAGAGCTTACAGTCTAGCATTAGCTCAAGACAAAACTGCAGGCTCACAAAGCCACAAGTAGAAATATGTATTAATATTATTAAGGAAACAAATAAGGAGCTGAGAAAGAATAATGAACAGGCAGCTGCATGAGAAAGTAGTAAGGAAAGGCCTCTCTGAAAAGGTAACATTTAAAAGCCAAAACATAAAGAAAGAGAAAAACGAACCAGGACGAGAATGGGGTGACCGATATTTTGGTCTCCCACAGTCATTATCTGAGGTGGCCTATTCTAGTCTCCTACAAATGCCCAGCTCTTTGCTATCAAAACTCTTCCAGGACGTTGGGATGCTCTTCTAGGAGAGGGCACAAGATGGCTGACCAGAGACACCAGCTGCCAGAGCATCTCAGAAAGCAAAGACTTAGATGAAAAAGAAAAAACAAATTAAAAAAACTATCGTAGATTGGGTACGATTACAAGGGGAAAGTGCCAGAACCTACGAGAGGTCCACAGGAAGAAGTTGCTGAGTAGAACGAGAAGGAGTGAGAGAGCAGCAGAGGTCAACCCTCGAGAGGCCTGGAGGGCAGCGAAAAGGTAGAGCAGTTTGTTTCTCCCTCACTCGAGTCTCTGGTAGTCAGCAGGCTCCCAAGCTGCTAGAAAGCCTTTCCACCCTCAGGAGCCCAAAAGTGGCTGCTGCCAGTGAGCTAGGAGCAACTTGAGGACAATGCACAGGCTGCCAGCCCCCTTGGGGTCGCTCCCCATCGCCACAGATCTGAGCCAAGGCGGCAGGCACCATATTGCTTATCCAGCCACTGTGCACCTTTGTCCTTCCCAGAGGGCTTCAGCCCTTCAGTCTTCTTCTTGCCCATTCCCACACAAACATTTCCCAACTCCAGTCCAGACTACGGGAGCCACAGGGGGCCAGTGAGTCCTGGTGGATCTGCAAAACCCCAGAACCTGGACGTTCCGGGCCAGCTGCCATCCAGAGAGAGGAAGAGAGATAAACATAGTGCCGGTTTTCTTCCATTCAGACTCTTTTCCTCCCCTGCTCCTCCCCACCAACCATGGCTACTGAGACAGCCAGGGCCCTCAGGAGCCGCTGCTGCCCCTCTGTTGATGCATCCACAACACTGGGGTTTCCAGTGAGAGAGGGGCTCAAACCTTTCCTCTTAAAGACCTGCAGAGGACTAAGGGGTGCTCAGACTGTGAGCTCCCTGCTCACTGGCCCTCCCCGGTGCTGCTTGCCTGGCTGCTCCATCAGAGCAGGGCACACCCAAAAGTGGAGGGACATCAAACCTGCTTGAGCACCCCATAGGCAATTCGGGACCAGCACTCTTCTCCCTGGCATGGTCAGGGATGAATCTTCAAGGACCCAGGGACAGGCCCATGGCCAGATCCCATACCTCCAGGACTCAGTCGTGTTGCCTGGGGAAATGGAGGGGAGATCTGTGACCTAATCTTGGGAGGAGAGAGGGCCTGCGTGGGCAGAACTGAAGACAGCACAGCGTGGGTCCCAGCCACAACACACTCCCCCCACAGGAAGGCCACACTTTCAGCCTGAGGAAGGATCCCAGACAGGGAAGCTTACAGACTGAAGCACCATCGTGGAGAAGATCAGCTAGTTTGAGCACCTGCTGGCAGATGCTGGAGGGAGACCACAGGGCAGGGGACAGGGGCAGAAGAGTGAAACCCACTCCTGACAGCCAGATTGTGAATCTCAGATGGCCTTGCCTCCCAGACACAAGCAGACTTTCTAGTTGGGTGGGGCCACTTTAGCTTCTTCCTGGTGGTTTTCCCCAGAAGCCTGGGAGCAGATCTTTGACCCCTGTTGAAACAGATACTTTCCCAGCTTTTGTGGAGCCTGAGAGCAGACTCACCCAACCCATCCCTGCCTAGCCTCACTCCCCCACCCACCTGTGCTGTGGCAAAGAATAAGGACTCACCTGGAAGCTCTAGGGCCCTATCTACCACCTGGGGCATTCAAGTGCTTCCCCTGAGGGGCTAGAGCTGGTAACAGGCCCCAAAACAACCAAAAACAACACTGCAGCTTGTTCCTTCTGGCAAGCACCACCTACTGACAGGGATGCCAATTTACACAGACCTTTACAGCATTTACTGACTCAATCGTATAGGGTGTGGTTGATTCTCACCCACAAGCACCACTTACTGTCTCAAAGATTAAACTGGGGGTGTCAATACAATTCACACTGTTAAGAAGACCACTAGGCTAGCGAAAGAGAAAGGATTTCAAAGACCTCCAGCCTCCCTCATCAAAGAGAGACAGGGAATCTGCCCACACACATAGCTCATGACTGCTACAGCCTACAAACAACTAGCAACTGAGAAAATCACCACACTAAGTATATCTATAACCAAGGCATCCTTCCAGAACCTACATCTCCATCAAAGCACCCACAAGCAAAGCCAAAGATTCTTTCCCTCTTTCCCAACATATCCTACAGACACACCCATACAAGGGGTGGGGAGAAGCCCCATCTAAACAAAAGAAAATTCAAAAATAAGAAGCAACAGTTGCCCCAGATGAGAAGGAATCAGCCAAAGAACTCTGGAAGTAGGAGAAATCAGAGCTAAAGGGCACCCCAAAAAGGGAACACAGGCTCTCCAGCAATGGATACCAACCAAAATTAAAATACTGAAATGACAGATAAAGAATTCCAAATATGGATTGTAAGGAAGCTCAATGAAATTCAAGAGAAAATGGAAAACCAACTCAGAGAACTCAAAAAAAACAATTCAGGAAATGAATGAAAAATTCACTAAAGAGATTGACATATTAAGAAAAACTAAATAGAATTTCTAGAAATGGAAAATTCATTTAAGGAAATACAAAACACAGTGGAAAGTTTTAAGAATAGACTAGACCAGGTGGAAGAAAGAATCTCAGAGCTTCAACACAACTCTTTGAATTAATTGTCAAAAACAAAGAACAGAGAATTAAGATGAATGAACAAAGCCTACAAGAAATATGGGATTATGTAAAATGGCCAAATATAAGAATCATAGACATCCCTGAGAATGAAGAAGAAAACACACAAGGGCTGGAAAACCTATTTGAGGGAATAATTGAGGAAAACTTCCCTGGTCTTGCTACAGATTTAGACATCCAGGTGCAAGAACCTCAACGAACACCTGCGAGATTCATTGCAAAGAGGCAATCACCAAGACACATAGTCAACAGACTAGCCAAAGTCAACACAAAGTAGTAACTCCTGCGAGCCATGAGACAAAAACATCAAGCAACTTACAAAGGAAAACCCATCAAGCTAAGTACAGACTTCTCAACTGAGACCTTATAAGCCAGAAGGGACTGGGGCCCCATTTTCAGTCTTCTTAAACAGAACAACTGCCAACCTTGAATTTTGTATTTGCAAAACTAATTTTCATATATGAAGGAGAAACAAAGACTTCTCCAGACAAGCCAACAGTGAGAGAATTTGTCAAGACCAGACCTGCCCTGTAGGAAATACTCTGAACTGCATTATACAAGGATCAGCACAATAAACACCCACCAGTGTAAAACCACCCAAAAGCTAAAGCCTGGAGCTCATATGAAACAATAACACAAGAGATAAATCAAAGCAATAACATACCACCCAACATAATGAACAGAACAGCATCCCACATATTAATTCTATCAATGTGAACAGGCTGAATGCCCCACTCAAGAGACATACGCTGTTTTGCTACATGGATACAAAAAAAAGAGAGAGAGACATATGCTGGCTAAATGGATGAAAAAATACAACCTAAGTATCTGCTGTCTCCAGGAAACACAACGAACCCACAAGGACTCATACAGACTCAAGGTGGAGGGACAGAAAAAAATATTCCATGCAAATGGAAACCAAAAGAAAGCAGATATAGCCATTCTCATATCAGATAAAATTGACTTTAAATCAGCAATAGCAAAGAAAGACAAAGATGGTCATTATATAATGGTAAAGGGAATAATTGAACAAGAAGACATAACAATCCTAAATATTCATGTACTTAACACAAGAATGCCCGGATTCATAAAGCAAACCCTATGAGATATAAGCAAAGAGATAAATAGCAGCATTGTAAGTGCCAGCAACTTCAACCCTCCACAGGCAGAACTGGACAGATCATCCAAGCAGAAAATAAATAAATAAACACTGGGCTTAAACAGGACTCTAGAACAAAGGAGCCTAACATATTTACAGAACATTTTATCCAACAACTACCAATATAAATTCTTCTCATCAGCACATGGAATATTCTCTAAGATTGATCATATCTTAGGGCACAAAACATGTCTCAACAAATTCAAAAAACAGAAATCATACCATGTCTCTTCTTAGACCACAGTGGAATAAAACTAAAAAAAAGAGAAACACTCAATTCTACACAAAGTCAGGGAAATTAAACAACTCTGCTGCTGAAAGATTAATGGGTCCATAATGAAATTAAGATGGAAATCAAAAGATTCCTCAAACCGGACACAAGCTATCAAAATCTATGGGATTCAGCAAAAGCAGTCCTGGGGGGAAATTCATAGCCTTAAACACCTACAAAAAAAAGACAAAGAAATCACAAATTAACAATCTAATGACACATCTTAAGGAACTAGAAAAGGAAGGGCAAACCAAACCCAAAGCCAGCAGAACAAAAGAAATAACTAAGGTGAGAGCAGAATGAAACAAAATGGAAAACAAAACAAAAAAAAAAATACAAAGGATCAATAAAACAAAAAGTTAGTGCTTTGAAAAGATAAACATAATTGATAGTCCTCTTGCTACATTAATCAGGAAGAGAAAGAACCCAAATAAGCTCAATCAGAAATGAAATAGGAGATATTACAGCAGATACAAAATATCATCTGTGAACAGTATGAAAATCTCTACACACACACACACACACACACACACTCTCAAAAATGCAAAGGAAATGGAAAAATTCCCGGAAACACACAACCTCCCAATACTCAATCAGGAAGAAACAGAACTCCTGAACAGACCAATAATGAGCAATGAGATTGAAGCAGTAATAAAAAAAATCTTCCAACAAAAAAAGCCCTGGACCAGGTGAATTCACAGCTGAATTTTATCAGACCTACAAAGAAGAGCTGGTACCCATACTGAAGAAATTATTCCATAACATCAAGAATGAGGGAAGCCTCACCAACTCATTCTACGAAGCCAGTATCACCTTGATACCAAAACCAGAAAAGGACACAACAACGACAACAAAAAAACTATAGACCAATATCCTTTGAGAATATAGATGCAAAAATCCGCAATAAAATATTAGCAAACTGAATTCAACAGCACATAAAAAACAATAATCCACCATGACCTAGTGGCTTCATGCCAGGGATGCAAGGATGGTTAACATACCTAAATCAATAACTGTGATTCACCACATAAACTGAAGCAAAAAACAAAGACCATATGGTCATCTCAATAGATGCAGAAAAACATCTGACAAAATTCAGCACCCTTTCATGATATAAATCCTCAACTAACTAGACATAGAAAGAACATATTTCAACATTATAAAAGCCATATATGACAAACCCACAATCAGCATCATACTGAATGGAGAAAAGTTGAAAGCATTCCCACTAAGAACTGGAACAAGACAAGGGTGACCACTGTCACCACTTCTATTCAACACAGTGCTGGAAGTCCTGGCCAGAGCAATCAGGCAAGAGAAAGAAATTAGGGGTATCCAAATTGCGAAAGAGGAAGTCAAATTATTGCTTTGTGCTGGTGATACAATCTTATATCTAGAAAACCCCAAAGATTCCACTAAGAGACTCCCTGAATTGATAAATAAATTCAGCAAAGTGTCAGGTTACAAAATCATTGTACACAAATCAGTAGCATTCCTATACACCAAAAACAGTCAAGCTGAGAATCAAATCACAGTCTCAATACCATTCACAACAGCAACAAAGAAAATAAAATACCTAGGTATATACTTAGTACATACTCCAAAAAAGAGCCTGAATAGCCAAAGCAATCTTAAGCAAAAGGAACAAATCTGGAGGCATCACATTATCAGACTTCAAACTATATTACAAGGCTATAGTAAGCAAAATGGCACAGTACTGTCACAAAAATAGAAGCATAGACCAGTGGAATGGAAGAGAGAACCCAGATATAAAACAATACACATACAGCCAACTGATCTTTGACTAAGCAGGCAACAATATACACTGGGGAAAAGAAGCCCTATTCAATAAATGGTGCTGGAAAAATTTGATAAGCCACATGCAGAAGAATGAAATAGGATCCCTATCTCTCACCACTCACAAAAATTAATTCAAGATGGATAAAAGACTTAAATGTACAACATGAAACCATGAGAATGCTAGAAGAAAATGTTGGAAAAACTCTTCTGGATATTAGCCTGGGCAAAGAATTTATGAAGAAGACCCCAATGGCAATTACAGCAACAACAAAAATAAATAAATGGAACTTGATTAACTGAAAAAGTTTCTGCACAGCTAAGGAAATAATCAACAGAGCAAATAGACAACCTACAGAATAGGAGAAAATATTTGCAAACTATACATCCAACAAACCAATAACAAGAAGCTACAAAGAACTTAAGCAAATCAGCAAGAAAAAAACAACCCCATTAAAATGTGGGCAAAAGACATGGAACAGAAGCTTTTCAAAAGAAGATTAACAAATGGCCAACAAAATATGAAAAAATGCTCAACATCACTAATTATCAGGGAAATGCAAATTAAGACCACAGTGAAATATCACCTTACCCCTGTCAGAATGGCTACTATTAAAACATCTAAAAATAATAGATGCTGGTGTGGATGCAGAGAGAAAAGAATGCTTACACATTGTTGGTGGGGCTGCAAATTAGTACAACCTCTGTGGAAAACAGTATAGAGATTCCTCAAAGAACTAAAAGTAGACTTATCATTTGATCCAGCAATCCCACTACTGGGTATCTACCCAAAAGAAAAGAAGTCATTTTATCAAAAAGACACCTGCACTCAAATGTTTATCATAGCACAGTTTATAATTGCAAAGCTGTGGAAACAACCGAAGTGCCCATCAATTCATGAGTGGATTAACAAAACGTGACATATGTATACCATGGAGTGCTATGCAGTCATGAAGAAGGATGAGTTAAGGCCTTTTGCAACAATTTGGATGCAACTGGAGACCATTATCCTAAGTGAAGTTTCTAAAGAATGGAAAAACAAACACCACTTATACTTGCTACTGAATTAGAACTAATCGACGAGCACACATGCAGAGGGAAGTAAAACTCAACGGAAATCAAGCAGGGGAGTGGGGAGGAAGGGATGGGAAAAACCTACCTAATGTGTACAATGAACACTATCTGGTTGATGGGCACCCTTATAACCCTGACTCAAGTGTAACAAAAGTGATTCATGTAACCAAGAACTTTTGTACCCCTGTAGTATTTTGAAATAATAATAAAAATATTTTTAAAAATCACTCAACCCAAGCCCTGAAACTTTCCTACCATTCCCTAATTTTTAGCTTTTGAAATGCTACAAATTTAATAAACTCATATTTTCCTGGGGCGGAAAAAAAAAGAATGGGTTGAGACCATTCCAGGAAAACAATATTGCATGTGCAAAGGCCCTGAGGCAGAACAGGTTTCAGCACCGAGGAACTATAACATGAGTGTGATTAGAGTAAAGTGAGCAAGGAGAGAATGGCACAACACAGGACTAGAGAGCCACTGTTGTCCATGATGCCCAATTGAGATTTTATTCTAAGGACAACAGGAAGTTTTCAGCAGAGGAAGGACATGACCCAATTTACACTTTATGATGATCAATGTTGTCTCTGTGTGGAGAAAGACTTGAAAAGCAGAGGCTGTTGCAGATGCCTAAGCAAGAGATGATGATTCTCTAGACCAAACTGATCTGTTCATTCCGTATTACCTGAGTGTTCCTGACACTGACATTGCCCTTCCTCAAAAGCTGGTACATAACTGTCCTCTCAAATTCCCTGGGCCCATTTGTCTAGGTGAACACCTCTTTACTTTTTAATATTTATAGTAGTGATGCACTCTTGTTCTTAAATTGCAGAATGAAAGATGAGTTATAAAAGAGACAGAGACACACACACACACACACACACACAGAGAGAGAGAGAGAGAGAGAACATGTAACAGGGGGGAGAGCACCTCTGATAGTGGCTCAGGCCTTGCCAAAACAGATAGTAAATTGAGATAACAATAGTAATGTATTTGGAAAGGAATGTTATCTTCTGTTCCTCCAGAATATTAACTATAACCTCTTTTATAGGCATTTCAAAGACTTTGCTCAAAACAGACTCCATTACTCTAGTCAATATACCTAGGATCCCTTTCAGAAAGGCTTTTCTCCAATATTTCAATGAAAAGTACATAACTTTAGTCTCCTGTCCTCTGGTCCTTCTAAGTCTTACATTTATTCCGGCACCCTTTAATTTTAATTTCGTGGTCCATCTCAAACTCTCCTCTAAGCTTTTATCTTTAATTCAATGGTCCGTCCACATTGCTCCTCTCAGCACGGTACTTCCCTAGTTTCCTAAGCCACCTGCTCAGTTCCAATGGTGAGACTGTCACAGATTCACATCACTATGCCTCACACCCTCTTTAATTTAACTCTGTAAATTCACTTTTCAACGCCCCTGAGCTGTTCATTCTAATTTGGCCTGTCATCACCTGCAATGACTGAACTTGATATTTATCTGTGCCACCCATAATGCATTTTATTGCAGGGTCTGTATTTCTGCAACTGTAGCAAAGACATGAAGAATGCACAGAGCTCTGCCAACATGAAAAGCTGTCACTGTGTAACTCCTGTTGGGGAATCTCCCAAAATTGGCATGGGTTTCTACTACACAGATTCATTCTCATTTCAGCCACCAGGCTACCCATGTAGCCAAATATTCTCCACATTAAATGAAACAAAAAGCAACATGAATATACACCTAAACACACCGTTGACCCTAGGTGTTCCTTGACCTCCTGCTGTTCTGTTCTTCATAACACTTTTTTATCTAACGATGAGATCTCATACGTTCAATATTTCAAGAGCTGTGTGGCTCTATAGTCTCTGTCTTACAGGATGCTTTTCCACAATTCCTTTTTAACTCGTTGACCTGGCCCACAACCTGGTAAAACGTCACCTACAATTCTAACATTTGGAAAGATATATAAATATATATGCATATGCTCTCATCTCGACCTACTGTCTCAAAAGAACCTATTGCTAAGCAGAAACAATCCAAAAAGCTCTCTGTCTTCCCATGACTGTTGATTACTATAGTTAAATACCATCTGTAACACTCCACCCTCCTTCACTCATCAAAATGCAGAACGCACAACTATGCCTGAACTTTGTCAGATCTTTTCTGATCGACTCGGAATCTTCCCAGATGATCTCCTAGATCAACCTGCCAGTGCAAGCAAAGCATTTCCATAGACACTACCCTTGGGAGCAGACCGTCCCAGTACCGCTGCAGCCCTCCCCCTTAGCCGCAAGATGCTAAAAATTGTCTTTTCCAAAGATGTGGGAGTGACGCAGAGAGGCACCGGCACCCAGAGAGTACTCACTGAGAGGCTTCAGGATGCTGCTGCTGGATTCATCAGCATTTTCAACATCCGATTTGTCAGAGTAGTTCTCCGAGATTCTCTCCTTTTCCTTCTTTTCTTTGTGCCCCGTCCTTCTCTTGTGACGTCTCCTTCTCCTGTAGCTCTTCGGCACGTGAACCCCGATGTAGATGGTGTGGTGGCCTAGGGAAGGGGCACAAGTCACTGGTCAGTTCAAATCACATTCTCTGCTGCACAAAAATTGCACAGGATGCACGGGTCAGAAGAAAATGTCTGTGAATTCAACAGGACAAGTCTATATGTGACAAACGCAAACAGGAAAAATAAAATTGCCTCCCAATTTTCAGTTAGCTACAGTATAATCCAACCTGTTGGCTGGCGCTAGGATTCTGCAAGGGTGTGCTCTAGTTCTGTCCAGACAGACGACTTCTTAGGACAACCAAAGAATATCAAACTGGAAATCAGGAATCCTTGATTCTGGTCACACTTCTGCCATCAATTAGCTATATGACCTTGAGCATGTCTCTTAACCCCTCTGAGCCTCAACTTCATCATTTATATGAGAGGCTTATATTGGGTAATCCCTAGAGGCCCTTCCAGCTCTAACCTTCCGTAAGTCTATGATTATACTGAATAGGGTGCTTTCTGGAAAAGGAGCTGTTAGAGCTACAAAAATAAAGATTTAACTCAAAGTTCAAAAAGTCATTTTGCTAAGGATAAGGTCTTTACACGAAAACTTTTTTTAACCTAATCAGCAGAATAGAGACTTAGAACTGGGACAAACTGAGAAAAATAAGACATACTTGGAGAGAAGATTTTAGAAATACTCAAATGTTCACACTAGGAAACAGCTAAAATGAATGTCAGCTACAGTGCCATTCTCATTTTTCTTTTTCAGTTTCCAAAAGTTTCTAAAAACTGGTTGTTGCAATGATAAAAATAAATCCAGCCCAGCAAAAATTGCCTTGAAGAGAAGGGCATGAGGAAAAAAGATTGTGAAATGCTTTCAGTTCTCTAGATGGAAGGAGCTGCAAAACTGACAAGTGGTATTATTTTTACAAAATCTGATAAGACAAAAAAAAAAAGGAACTCAAAGTTCCACTGCTTTATTTTTAATTGGGAAACTTTTACTTTCAATTTATATACAGTATAAATTCTGAATGTAGGACCTACTGTTTCAGAAATAATGTGAACACTTTTTTTGAACTGCTAATTAGATTAGATTATCCCATGTATGGTTTTTTTTGCCCCCTTCCCCCATTTCTGGAATTATTAATCCTTGACAACAACTTCACAATGCCCCAGACAACATCACATACCTACATGCAAACAGTATGTCTGATATAAACCTCCATGAACTTCTTTCCACAGTAACTCATCAGACACATCTAAAAGTACCATGGTTCACAGGAGTGTTTCCTTAAATTGGCAAGCTTAAAAGAATTTCCTTCAAGAAAGAGATTCCAACTAAAGAATGCAAAACCTAAGTGAATGGGTTAGCATTCAAAAGAAAATATCTGATGCTTGGAATGAAGTTGGAGCCATCTTTACACAAAGCAGGACCCCCTTCCCAACACACACACACACACACACACACACACACACAGAGCAACTCGGCTACTACAAAGCACAGTGAAATATTCCCCACACAATGTGTGCCAATGAGAAATTTATCATGTCTAACCATTTGCAAGCAAATTGTTCTCATGGGAAAGCTATATTATACTAGGAAGTAGGAAATGTCTCAGAAACAATGTGAATTAAGAAACAGTGTCAATTGTTTCCTGTGGCCCCAGTTACTGAGGGAGTCCTACAGCCTTATCTCAAGTCTCAACAATGTGAGTCAGCAAAGCCAACCAATTTCTTCAATAAATCAGACGCTGAAATCTTGGTTGCCTCCGTTCCGGAAAACACACACAAAAAAATTAAGAGGTTGGAAAATTTTTTAAAAATCTGTCATATCAAATATTTTCTGCACCTTATTAAATAATGGCAACTAAGCAAAAAAAAAAATGGCAATTAAACTACATTAGTCATATTGATGTTACACAGAAAGATTTTTAAATATATTTACCCACATCTGCATAGGACATCTGATCAAATCATTTCAACGACAGTCTATACAGGTGGACTAGGATGTTATGGTAAGATTTCTGGCTATGGGGTGGTGTTGTCGTCAACCTAATGAAAGAATTAGGGCAATTCAGAGAGTGAGCCTTCAAACCCTGGAGAGGAGTGTAGTTTAACTTTTGGAACCTAGTTTGAGTTGTCATGATCACAAAGGTGTTGCGCTCTCCCTGTGGCAGATTCAGTTCATCGTCATCTCCTCCCCCTCCTCCCCCTGTGCCTTCCCTGCCCACTTCTACACAGGTGCGGAAGCCTTCAGCTAACACTGCACTATGGAGTGAGTGCCACGGTGCCCAGATACCGAGTGGAAATGTGGTTCCCTTTTAAGACACTCCAAATTGCAGCCATTTTTTAAAGCAGCTTCATTGAGGTATCATTTACAAACCATAAAATTCACCCACTTTAAGGATACAATTCAATGATTTTAGCATATTCACAGAGCTGTGCAGCCATGACCATAATCCAGTTTTAGAACATTTCGGCCAATCCAGAAAGATCTCTCATGCCCACGTGCAGTCAGTCCCTCTCTGCTCCCGCTCCTGTCTCATGCAGCCACTCATAAGCATGTTTTACACTCTCCGCGATGGCCTCTGGGAAGCCACCATTCTCTGGTACTCACATAGCTATGAGCTTTTTGTGGGACTCCTTAAAGCACAATAAAATAGAATATTCCCTGAGTGAGGAAGATACTGCCTTCCAAGAACTGCCGGAGGAAATCATGGCACTGAGCTGAACAATCCGAAACTCAAAGCATTCTCCTTCTCCTCTCATGCATTACTGGTAACTAAATTGTTCTATTCTCTCTTGCGTTCAGACAGAGAAGAAGGACCATGGCTCTGGGGTGAAGCAAACCTTTGGGAGACCAGGGACAATGCTTTCGGCTTCAGTTACTCCTCATCCTCTCCAGTTCGGTCTCCTTACCCGTGAGAGGAGAGCAAGACAGCCTTGCTTTGGTGGGTGGAGGTAAGGCGGGGATGCTTTTGTAACGTGACGACCAAATATTGAATAAGTTGTATGTGCCAAGTAACAAAAACACTGCCCCCACAGAAGACCTGTCTTCACCATCAACAGAAGGAGCGTTACTGCTGAAAATACGCCTTTGTTGATGCGAATATCATAGGTGGATGTCAGTATTTATTTTCATTTAAATACCTTCACCTGTCTCAGAGATACGTCATGAAGATTGACGGCTATTTTAAAAATTGTAACTCACAAAATGACTGTAAGCTCTTAGGGAAGCCACCAAGGTGGAGGCTGTAGGGTTGTTTTACATGTAAAATGAAAAGAAGAAACTTGACCGACAAGCTTGCCAACCCAGCCAGGGTCTGCAAAACAGGAAGACTATCAAAGAATCAGGGACAGCTACTTGCTTCTTAGGAGGGAATTTTTCAGCTCAAAAAAAAAGAAAATTATCTGCTAGAAAGTTCAGGAAACATTGCTTCCAAAGATGATGTAGAAAGAAAGAGCAAAAAAATGTTTTTAAACAGCTATCATTCATAAGGAGAGGTATTGTTTTAAATGTTATTAAAATAAAGGTTACATTCTTGCTACTGAAAACTCTGTAAAGTAAAACTACTGAAATGTGCATCTGACAGCGTTCCTTTAGGTGTGCAAAGAGCATTCAGTCCTTGATTTGGCAGCGGCTTCAGTAGCATGTGTTCAAATAAATACCCTGCATACCTTTCTCTAGCAGATGGTGCAAGTTCCCAACAAACTCTAAATACCTTGGGAATATCTAACAATCCACACCACAGCCAGCACTGCTGGGAAGAAAACATGGCATTCCTGGGTACCTCCGAATGTCAGAAATAATCACTACATGATTCTTGTTTCTTCCCATCCTCACCTGCTCCGCCCCAGCTGCAAGCAGGAAGTGCTGTGAAGCTATTATATCTCATCCAATTCTCTCAATCCCTGAGCTATTTCTAACCCAATTTCATACTTCTGATAGTTGCCATCATGTTTTCTGGCAAACAGAGAACTCTTGGACTTAGTAACTCTGTAGCCATTCAAGTTTAAGGTGGCTTTCACAGATACACACTTTGCCACCAAGGATGATTTAGCACTTGGAAAAATTAAACCCCTCAAGCCTGAAAAGGGTTTTAGACCAGCCAAAGTAAAAATTCTGTAGATGAGTGGATGGTTAAGAACATATGTCTCTGTATGTAAGATAGATCTATTAGCTCTTTCCTAGGAAACGTGTGGCTGTGTTTACATACAGATGAGAGCAACCATTTAGCAAATGCTTACAAGCACGCCAGGCACTGTGAGGCATTTTATATCCATCACCTCACGCATTCCTGCTACTAGCCCCATTGTACAGGTGCAGAAACCAAAGTTTGGGAAAGTCAAGGATGTTGTTACCAACTAACTCAGTGTTCTCTTCATAGAATTCCACAGAGGAAATATCTCTCTGTTCTCACTATGTAGAATAGCTGAGTGCCTCATCACCGCTTTGACAGTGTTTTTTATAATACATACTATATTTATACTACAAATCATATAACTGATTATGTTTCCTTCCTCATGTTGACTGCTGGAAAGAGAAGAGACAAATTTTGGGCCAATCTGTAGTGAGTATGTAGAGTTTCATGACAAGCATTTTATACACTAACACTCTAATTTTGCAACTGTTATTGTCCCTTCACCCTAAACCTTTTTGGTATAAAGCAGTACACAAATATTTTTTAAACCTGAGATGTCAGTACCAAAAGGATCACTGAAAGATAGGTAAAATCTTTGCCCAAAAATCTACCTTTCCCCACCTCCAGCCATTCCCATCCTCTACCCCCAGCCTCCCACAGACAGCTCTAATTAAACACCGAGGGATGTTCCAAATGTGATTTACATCCACATTGTTACTCTTTCAATTGAATTTCTGTTCTCTCCAGTTCAAAGTAAAGATTCCACAACATGCAGCACTTCATATCATTCTTTCAGAACTAATCAGCAAGATTCCCAAAACGTCAGTTAAATACTGCCTTCTCTGGCCTATCTAACATAACCTGGTCTTCTGCCAAGATACCTAAAACATGTTGTAGCTATTGCCAAGAGGAATGCAAGGGAAGGAAAATTAAGAAAGATTTATTATTTTTTTAATGATGAAAAGAAAAATGTAGAAGAGGCAGAGACCCTGGATGAGTGATAGATTATAAAAAGATACCACAAAGACTTCACTTGATAGAGACTGAAAGAACTCAACTAGAAGTATATGCATAAGAAAACTTACACAGAACAACAGTATCAAGTCCAGACACCATGGGGGTTGTGTGTTTAGCACTTTATATAATAAGAAATAGACCAGTGTGTATAATCTGAAACACTTTAATAAATAAAATACAGATAACTTGTTAGCTTATTATTCACAAACCCCTAAGAGTGTCCATAAGCTGCTCTAATAAGATATAATCAAAGTAACATTGCTAATTTACCAGGGCATAAATACCAGCTCATGGCAGGGGGGGGGACCCTTCCAAAGCCGTGGTGTAATTTTGCAGTTAACAGGGGTTAAAAGTCATCCCTTTACACTCAAGTTTGCATGAGCGTCCTTTAAATACATACTACTGCTTAGAAAAAGGAATGATTTCTATTTTTATATTTTGGAGAGGGGCAACGTTTTACACAGAAAAATACAATGCATATGTTTATGAATAGATAATTACATATTATTTATGTCATTTATAGATAATTTTGAATACTGATGAGTAATTTATTTTAATTTTAATGCTACCAATTACACAAGATCAGGCATGCAAGCAAGTAAGTAGTAAAAGCAATGAAAAACAGGGAAATACTTTTCTCCCTGCTGAACTGCATGGGAATTCTGCACACTGAAAGCCTCCCAGGAATCCTCAAGGCAACCTGAGGTTCCCCAAGCAAGACTGATAAAAAATCTCAGCTTGTTACCCGATGTTTACTGAGCACAGCACTTTTAATATTTAATATTTGGTTATGATGACAATGATAACAGTCTTTAGGCAAGAACAAACAGTGACAGGAAAAAGGTCTCAAAGGGGGAGGGAAGCTTATGGCTGTTAGCTAGATGCCTGTCCTTTAGCTCAGCAAACTTATGCATCTGCCTTCCAAGCGCTCATTTTTAGCAAAGAGTGCTAATTATAGTCTTTAGATAAAGATAAGGACCTCAAGACCAGACACTGAAGTTAAGTCTTCATTGCAGTTTTGAAAGTCTGAATTAATGAATATGTTTAAAGAAATACAACTTTATTCTGTTCAGCGATCATCAATACTTTGAAAATATCTAAAATAGAAGAGCAAGAATTTCCCCTTAAAGGTACTTCAGGAACCTACCTTAATGAATAAAGAGAACTAAAAATCACCTGTCTAAATTCCAGTTCCTGAAATGCTCCACAATCTTACAAAGTTGATTCTCTAGAATAATTTTAACTTTGCTCTAGCAAAATCTTTCATATCCCTATTTACAGATAGAAAAATATATCTATATGTCTATCCATATACAAATTTACCTATATAAAATCTGTAGAGATAGATATAATTTTTATGCACTATCTGCATAAAAAAAAAGTGCCTCCCACTGTGTCTGGAACACAAAGGTGCTCCATGCCTGTTCATCCTATTTCTCCCTTCCCTTTCCAAAGGGGAAAGAACAGAGCACGATTTTTCCTAATTCCCACCCACCCCGAGCCTTGATAATAACTTGTGAAGCCCCTTTATTCTCCAGAACATTCACTCTGAGCAGGGCAAAGGAGCCAACTTCAGACTCAGTCTTCACTTGTCCCGCAGTCGGCTATTTTAGCCACGATAGAGTTTAACTGTTCAACACAGGCAGCACCTTCCATAATCTTAATCTTCCCTCACCCCATCCAGGAGAACCGCTCAGCAATCTCCGCCCTGTTCTGAGCAAAGTTTCCCCAGAGCTGCCACGCAGTGAGTGCCAGTCCCAGGAACCTGGTCTGCTGGTCCGTGTCCCTGGCTCAATGGAGCAAAGTGGAGCCAAAAGGCCTGGGAAGGCCAGTGCTAGGCAGGGCAGGACTGAGAGCGGACAGGAGCTACCCAACAGGCAGACGTTCACCCCCCCCCCCCCCGGCTCATCCTAACACCCCAGAACTGCTGCTGAATTTTCATGTGCAGTACACATGCCATCAGACAAAATCCACCTGTGAGCCAAACACAGAGAACTGACAGTTTCCATTATTTCTCTTGTGGTCACCATTTGCACAAACGAACGGGAAGTAGGGTTGGAAGATACAAAACAATGGCTAATCCAATGGTCATTGATAACTGGATTTGCAATTACAGCCAGAGAGGCAGCACAGAGAGACACATAAATGCACACATTCATACTCTCCTTCCGACCGCATTGTCCATCTCTGACTCTATTCTGGCTTCTCTTTTTGCGGCGGCCTAAGCCCTGGCTGGGAGATAGGAAGAATAGTCTTTGGCTGCTATACACAGATAATCCATGATATAGTTAATACACTCATGGCCAATCGGGTATCAAATAGTTAACATACTATATAAATATTTAACATAATACTTATATATAAAGTTATATTTATATGAATGTTCAATTCATTTAATTTCTTTATATTATACATTATATTATAAATATTAAAGTTCATGTAATTCCCTTCCCTCACATACCATATGTAGGTAAATGAGACGTGGATAATACCATAGGGCTAGAACAACCACCAAGAACTAGGAAAAGTGCTACAAGTGACTTACGGTAGCCTAGTTAAGATCCCAGGATCTTCGTGACTATGGTTTTCCACATGCACCCAGGAAAGAGAAGGACTACATTCGCTGACACAGCAGCAGAGAATCATGCTTTCAGAGTTAGAGCAACCTAAACATCCCCTGGGTCACTCTCTTCATTTACCAGTGAATGAGCTAAAGCCAAACAGCCAGTTAAGGACTTACAGAGGCCCTTCCTTTCCCACTTTCCCACTGCCATGGTACCAGTCCCCCACTACCCCTCATCCTCCATTGTCTGCAAAACACAGCCAAAAATAATGATAATGGTTAGTCCTTTCACAGGAGAAACTACTAGGAAAAAAGCGCTCAGGAATTCTTTGAAAATGTTTGCCATAAAAATAACAATTTTAAATCCACAACCCATAGTTCCATAAGCCTCCCCCAAATAGGAAGATGTTCTGGCTGTAATATCTGTCCTTCCACTCATCACCTGAGGTCACACAAATGACGAGGCCAGCCAGGCTTGTGTCTTCTCTCTCTCACACCTTCCCATAAGCTCTTCCAACACCTTTTATTCTTCCCCTTTCAGTTCTTCCCAATTCCTGTTTCTCCAGGTGCTTCTTCTAGTTTTCCTCCATCTCCCTGTCTAAGTTCCTTTGCTTCTCTAGAGGGAACAAACCTCAAGCACACTGTTTTGGAATGAGCATGGCCCTGACAAAGTCAGGAAACCTGGGTTCTTGTCCTAGTTATTCCAACTGCTACTAGTGTTACCTTGAGCAAATCACAGTAACTTCTCCATAGCTCATCTATCTACCTGTCAGTTGAGAATGTTGAATTAAATTTTCTCTAAGATTCTTTCTCATTCTAAAAATTCTACAGTGTCAAAATTTAAACTGGGTAAGTGTGATGAAGCACACAGAGGGAAAAGCTAGAAGTTTTCTACCATCATTTCAAAGTTTCTTCCCAACTTGCCATGATGATAATTTCCCCCTGGGCACTCTTCTTTCTCCTCCAGTTTGACTCCCACCTAACCATGACACCCACATTGCTACAAAAGCTACCAACCACCTTCCTTCCCCCAAATCCAGCAGCTACTGTTCAGTCCTCATCGTACCTGACTTCCAGGTGGCATTCAGCTCTGTCAGTCACTAGCTCCTTGTTGAAAGCTCTCTGCTCTTGGCCTCGGAGGCTCTACCTGGTTCCTGGTTTCCCCCCTAGGACTGCATCTTCTCAATCTCCAAATGTTGGCTCCTGTAGAGCCCAGTCCAGTCTTCTTCTCACGCTAATCTCTCACCCAGGGTAATGTCATCCATTCCTATGGCTTTAAATGCTAGCTATATCCCTAGGACTCCCAGACAGCTGTCTCTATCCCTGTCCTTTCTTCTTAGCTCCAGCCTGGGTAGCCAACTACCCACGTCACAGTTCCACCTGGATACCTCACAGGTGCCTCTCATTCGATATATTGAAAACGCTGAAGCCCTATCATCACCCTCCACTCTTCCTCCAGTGTTCCCCATCTTACAAAACGGCTCATTATCTCCCAAACTTCATAGCAGAAATCCAGAAGCAGCCACCCCATCTATCTGTCCATCCATCTGTCAGTCCTGGCAATTCAGCCCATTTGCATCCATCTCTTTTGTCCCCACTCTAGTCCAAACCAAAATCATCTCTCAGTTAAATCTTGGCAACAGCCACTATGACCCCCCACTTTCACCTTTGCCCTCTTAGGATGCTCTCTCCATGCAGCAGCCAAAGAAATCTTTTTTACATTGCACATTTTGTCCTGTCACTTCCCTGCTTAAAACCCTTCTGCAATGGCTCCCCAGTGCATGCTCAGCAAAATCCTAAATCTTTAGCATAGCAGAAAGGGCCATGAATTACCTGGGTCCTATGTACCTCTGACCACTCTCTCCTATTCACATGCTCCAGCCACACTAGCCTCATTTCTGTTTCTTAAACGGGCCTACCTCTTTCTCACCTCTGGGCCTTCACACATGCCTGCCCCCTCCCTGATTCTTCGTCTAGCTAATTCCTGTTCATTCTTCAGGGCTCAATTTAATGTTACTCTAAGGGGAATATACACCCTGGTCTTCATGTAAACTCATGCACTATGTACATGATACAATCTCTAAATTATCATATCAACCAACCTTGTGTCCCTACATAATGACTGGTCCATTTGACTAAACATTAATCATGGCCCTAATTAGAATATGTTATCACATTCAATGATATTTGTGAGCCTGGGAAAGCAACTGTTCAAGC
The DNA here is from genome assembly GCF_041146395.1 of Eulemur rufifrons. Taxonomy (NCBI): domain Eukaryota; kingdom Metazoa; phylum Chordata; class Mammalia; order Primates; family Lemuridae; genus Eulemur; species Eulemur rufifrons. Next base: position 22,822,145 of record NC_091006.1, read on the forward strand.
TGATACCTACAATTGTTCTTACCGTTTTGATATGTTTAAAGAAAAAAAAAAAAAGCATTGTCTATCAGTTACATTAAAGTTAATAGGAAGAGTTAATGTAGTTACTAATCAACTAATTTGTTGATTACCAGATATCAGTATTAGCTTTAGTCTGAAACTGTTTTGTAGATAAATTATATGCAAAGATTATGTCCAAGGGAAATATCTTAAATTTATAGGGTTCATCTCAGGAACTTTTTTTTTTTTTTTTTTTTTTTGAGAGGAACTCAATGTATCACCCAAGCTGGTCATGAACACCTGTGCTCAAGTGACCCTCCTGAATAGCTGGGATAATAAGTGAGAGCCACCATGCTCAGCCACCTGGGGATCTTAAATTTCTTTACTTATATTCCTAGTAAAACTAGGAGATTGGAAGTACCAATGCTATTTCTTTGTACAAAAAAAAATGAGCTTCAGAAATTAGGTAATTTATCAATGGCTTGTTGCAAATATCAAGGTATTTTTCAGGTATTATCCAAAAATCCTTAGAAAATCTCTAGCAGGTGGATAATGAGATAGATTATTAATGCACTTTGCATACAGGAACCATAACCACGAAAACATGATTTGCCTGGTGTCACTCAGAAAGGCAGTGGCAGGCCAGGAATAGAAATAGATCGTGAGACTCCTGGTTCACCACCGTGTCCTCTAAACCACAGTGCGGACCAAATAAAATCAAGTAGAAACTTGAACAATCAAATACTGATTTAATTTGCCAAACAGATGTATCCACTGGATTCAATTATGAGCTTTCATGCTACCCTGAAGACATTCTCTTTATTTTTCGGTAGGGATAGAATTTCCTGTTGAAAACTTCAGTAATCAACTGGGGGTTGGGTAGTGATTTAGCCAATCTATAAATATGTAATTCTAGCCCTTTAAAACTGACACATAGGCCAACGTTACTAAAATTCAAAATCCATTTTTATTTCCAGAAGTTTTAGTCTGGTAAAAGTTATTGAACATTCCATCATGAAAACAGTAATATCTCATAAGGTTTAAATAGAATCTGTTCCTTCAAAATCAAGAAAGCACAAAGAAAGGAGAACACACTGGATACAGCACTTAGGATGATATCTGCCTTCAAATTCTAACTCTACGGAAAGGTAAAAACAATTAACCAGATTTAAAAGCTTTTTCAGCTATTCAGAGAAAGTCACCTATACTGCTGATTCAACGGATGTCACTCACCACCCTCACTACCTTCACCTTTCATCCCACTTGGCAATCAGCAGCTTCAGGGATACAATGTTTGGAACCTTCCGTGAACCCCTGTCATGGCAGGCTCCCACTGCAGTCCTCTAAATGCTATCAGTCAAAAAAGTAAGAATAAAATAAAACAGAACAAAATAAAATCTCACCAGCAAGCTCACCACCACAACAAGAGGGCCTCAACTGATCTTTATTCTATTCTTAGTCATTCACCCTCATCAGACCCAATTCTCAATTCCCCCAATAATTCTGAATCTTGTGACAGTAAAAATGGGGAAATACTCAGCTCAGGTTAGAATACATAGTATTAATATTATTTCCATACTGCTACATAATCTCATTTACTTGACACCTAAATTACATAACAGCCAGTAGAGAGCAAAATTATTCTAGTTTACGCTGTCTGGAGGGGGGTGTGAAATGCATTTATATACACATGTTTATATACATATACTAGACTCTTGAATCCTCACTGGTGGAAAACACTACACACTTGAATCTGTTTTCCAGAAGAAACAACATTGTAGGCTTTATTAGACAATGGGCAAGCATTTGTATTTTGCCCAGTACACAACTGCAGTTAATATACCTCTTCTTGGAAAAGAAGACAATTTAACAAATTAGGAGCAATGTGTACCAGAGTCTTCTAACCATGAAAATTGGATCTCACACCCAGAGCTTAAAGGATCGAGATGAGTTCGAAGAGAAACAGACGACAGGCCTTGGGAAATGTCACTTGACCTTTCTGACTTGACTTTTCCAATAGAAGAAGCAGCAGATAAGCATGGTTAGGAAGGCAAGGGATAGATGTTGGGAGAAATGAATTAAGCAAATAACACTTAGGCCAATTAGAATTTTTAGAAAGCAGAATAATAATCAATAAAAATTATTGGTAAGCTGTACCGATCAGAAAGAAAAAAACACAGAGAGTGGTATAGTATAAAGCACTCCTATTCCTAAGGCCAGGAACAGCAGCGACATTGTCTTTGGTAATTATCAAAAGAGTTCTACGGTGAATGACATGTTCCATTATTCCCATTTTACAGAGAGAAAAACTCAAACTCCAAACCCCAAGGTGCTTCCTTCACGTACGCAACAATCTGGCGACAGAGCAAGTTTTGAACTTTTATTCTCAAGTGGACGCTTAGCCACTCTGCTTTCATACATGAATAAAACAAACAACAGAGACTCCCCAAAATAAATATCAAATAATATGTCTTGCAAATATGACCTCATAAAAAGCTTCTAAAAAGAGGCCCAATCTACAGACAAGATTGCTGCTGCAAGTGTATTGTTTCAGGATTTCTGGATCCTTGCAAAACACAACCCAAGCACCAAGTTTGTTAGGGATGATTGCCATAAAAGAATGTCGATACGCAGTGGTTCCTAGAGGGCTTCACTATACTACCAGGGAATTCTCTGCAATTGGAAAACTGGCAAGGGAGGTCTGATTCCAGTTTCAAAAACCCATGGAACTATCATCAGATTTCCCTGAAGCAAAGGAAATCTAGATATAAATATTTAACTTCTCTGATGCAGCTAGAAGTGTCAGGCAGCTACAGAGCTGCGTGTTGCAAGCTTTAGAACCTTTGGCGGGCATTCAGCTGAGGCCAGGAGGAGAAAGCAGCAGGGAATTGGGAAAGGTCTGTACAGGCTCAATCAGCTCCAGAAAACTAAGTTGCTAGTCCACTGTCAATCTTTAAACACCTCACTTTCCAGTGGGCGGGTACATTGTTTCTTTTGAGAAGGCTTTTCCTTCAGCAGTATTTGCCCAAGTGTTTCCTCTGAACACTCTGTTTCTGAGCAATCGGAATGAACAGAGGAGAAGAGGTCAGCAAAATGCAACCGGACACTTATATCCCAGGCTCAGAATAGCCCCAGCCCTGACTCAGCCCCTCCCTTCCCATCTGATAGGTTTTCATTCACTCCTTCTCGGCAATTACGTTTTTTACCATTGTAATTATTAACAAATGTCTACCAGGCCCCATTTTTCCTTTAGAACCCTACCTCCCCCTAAATACACATTAATAGAGTATCATAACATCCTCTAGCAAAAAATAGGTTTAAGTCATTATGATTTCATGTCTGTAAAATGTTGTAGTCTTGACCTCCAAAAAGACAAAAGCTACCATTTTTCATCATTTTAGTCTCTACCTTCAAAAGATAGTGTAGAAGAATGACAGAGGATAAGGCAGAAATGTTTTAGGGGCTTCCTTTTCTTATCAGTATAAATATATAAATCATATAAATAGGTCAATGATCTTTGCAAAATCAAATAGGAGTAAAACCAAGGATACAGTAACTAGAGCCTATATCTTCTCATTTGACTAAGAATACTAAAAGAACCAAATTTCTAACTAAAAATTTAAACTAAGATGTAAGAGGATTATATACAGTAATTCTACACATGCTTTAATTAGTTTATGTTATTCGTGTATATTCATTTATTCATTCTTTCTTTTAAGAAATCATTAGTGAATACCTACTCAGACCCTGTCCTAATTTTTTTACTTTAATTCCCCCCCAAAAATCTCCCTGTAAATTCCATGCATTTTCAACAGTACTCTCTCTCGATGTCCAGCAGTGGCCATGAGAATCTGTAGAATCATTCCTCCATTCAGACCGGTGGGAGCCTACTTCCTACTGGATTCAGTTTTGAATGGAAGAGGAAAGACACCACAATATATCATAATAGCTGTAGGAGAGCACCAATCAAGCTTCAGAAATGGAGACACGTTTCAGCCAAGATTGTCCCGCTGTACTTTGTGTTTCCTGAGTTGTTCACTGGACTTGATGTTAAGAAGAGGCCCCTCCTCATGAAGTCAGAGTGGCCAGGGCCTGCTGGGGAGTTACCGAGCCTTGCAGAGCCAAAGCCTTATCTCAAAGGATAAGGTGGAGTTTGCTCTTTTCCCCTATTGCGAAATGAGAATATTAAGTAATCTGTTTATATCACACAGATCCGAAATCCTAACTGATTTTTTTATTTTTTTAAGACTAAAACATCCATTGGATTTCCTTCTGTTTGTAAAAAGCAACCTGGGCCTCCTTCTTCCTATCTCAACCTGGGTTCACCCAACAAAATCTGGCAGCCCCCCCTCCCCCAGTCTATATCTGAAATGAAAACCAAGTGGTTTTTCCTCATGGTCAATATTTCCAGACCATCCTGGTAAGATTAATTTGTCATCGACAGACAGATTCTGTGGAAGTGCTGCCTGGCCAGGAGCTGAAGCCTTCTGATAAAGAAACAGATACAAATATCTGAAATACTGACATTTTTAAATATGTTTGTCCACAGGAACCATCCCCTGCCAAAAATGTTAACTTTCCAAAACTATACACTGTATAAGGTAACCAATGAAAAGCTTCTATTTATTTTAAAGATTAAAATTGGCATTTGGTTTCCTTTTGAAAGAGTATCTCTTTATGCGGATAGATAGGAACACTCATACACTGCTGGTGGGACTGCAAACTAGGGCAACCCCTGTGGAAAGCATTATGGAGATACCTTAAAGAGATACAAGTAGACCTACCATTCGATCCAGCAATCCCATTATTGGGCATCTACCCAAAAGAACAAAAGTCATTCTATAAAAAAGACATCTGCACCCGAATGTTTATAGCAGCACAATTCACAATCGCAAAGATGTGGAAACAACCCAAGTGCCCATCAATGAGTGGATTCATAAAATGTGTTATATGTATACCATGGAGTATTACTCAGCTATAAAAAATAATGGGGATATAGAATCTCTTATGTTCTTCTGGATAGAGTTGGAACCCATTCTACTAAGTGAAGTATCCCAAGAATGGAAAAATAAGCACCACATGTACTCACCATCAAATTGGTTTCACTGATCATCGCCTAAGAGCACATTTGGGAATAACACTAATCGGGTGTCGGGCAGATGTGGGGGATGGGAGGGGATGGGTGTATACCTACATAATGAGTGCGATGCGCACTGTCTGGGGAATGGACACGCTTGAAGCTCTGATTCGGGGTGGGGGGGGCAAGGGCAATATACATAACCTAAACTTTTGTACCCCCATAATATGCTGAAATAAAAAAAATACGAGGAAAATTATGTGACAATGAGGTTTAGGTCTTTAAATATATACCACATAGATAGATCCCTTATTTAAACAGAAGGTGACTCCTCTTCTGACTCATTCTATTCTTAGTGAGTTTTGCAGTTGATGGTTTTCTACTGAGTTTTTAGAATGTGGATTGATTAAGTGTCACGCCACCCACTGGGGGTAAAGTTGAACAATGAGGGTGTGGTTTGAAGTCTCCTCAGAACCACAGCGTGACAAGGAACTCTGAGAGGGCATCTTCCTGCCTTCAGGCCAAGTTGAATCCAATCACTGCAAATTAGGGAACCCTAAGAAGCATTTTAAAAGCATGAGCATTTCAAACTCCCGAAAGCTAGTCAACCTTAGTCACCTTAATAATTGCTTATCAGGAGCATACTTCATTTGTGTGGATTGCTGTAAAAAACAGTTTTATTTTGAGCTTACTTTTGCCAACTGTGCTGCAATATATCTCAATGTTTACCCTAGAAACAAGAGAAATAACTACTTGGATAACATATTTGGGTAAAAGGAAATGTAATTGATAATATAAATGTAAAATGTTCCAGCTCCTTGCCCTGTGAATTCCTGATCCTTAAAGCTGAAGCATTTGCTTCTGCCATAAACGTACCAGAACTTCAGGACAGAGATAATAGTTTGCTTTCCTTCAAAAATACACCTTTTCTACACAATTAAAAATAAGAGATAGGCTCATGTCCTTGAGAAAAACATTCCCACTCAAAATGAGAATCCTTTTTAGAGATCTTGACTGCCAAGTCATCTGTTTCTTCTTTTCAACCCCTGGGACCATGGATGTGCCGTCATACCCAAGTCCATTTCAACCTTTGTCATACTATCACCTAGAGAGACTATAAATTTTAAGTCCTCCCACCCCCACGGAGGAAGCCAGGTGAGAAAAGGGGAGGGTCAATTGGGAGGACACTGATTTAGAAATGAACAATTCCTAACTGTAGTTTCAAGACTTCTTCCATAGGAGAGCCTGCACCGTTGGAAGTTACCCACCAAATAATGACACCATAACCAACCATCCCACAGGGCCTCAGGATGCAGCAACAGGCAACTAAGTTACCTTGAAAGAAGTATTAGCAGCTCAGGCACCAATAACATGAAAGACAGTCATTAAAACAGAGGTCTTATAAGAATGGGAAAATATACAAAATCCACGTGGCAAGCTTCATCATCACAAAGCCAACACATTTCTCGAATTTTACAGATACAGATATTTCTACTACCTTTGGCTGTCTTTTTGTTTCTCCTTAAAGAAACCTGGCTCCAGATGTGTGTGCTATGCATTTATACTGTTGTCTTAATTTTGTGCTTGAAGTCAAGGGAAATATTTCAGGAAATACACTTCTTAGTCAAAGCCTTAAGAAACCACGTGTGATGTCCTATTGCAGTGGAGTGCTGTCACCCCTGCAGAGCTTACAAACTCAAGAAGCGATTTACATCTCTTGTGAACTAAGCTACAACCTCATTCTCAAAGTACATCTCCTTCCCAAGCTTTGTTCTACCTTAATTGTCCTACAACTACAGGATACCCACTCACATCTACATTATTTCTTACATCCTTATGCTATAACTTTAACACTTTTCTCTTCTCTTCCACACTGGGACAGAGTCACTACAGTGAGGATTTAACATCAAGGGTTCCAAGAGTCTTAAGACAAAAGTTTGACCATTTTTGCTTTCACCAACTTGACATTTTCCCACAGTCATGTTGTAAAAATGCAAGGAACCCGTAAAACAATATGAAAGAAAATAGTGTAGTTTCCATTTTCCTAAGAAACGTAGGCATCAAATTCTTATTAGTCAGTCTCAGGAGCATAAATGCGGGAAGGTGGGGGTGGGGTGGGGGTGGGGGCACCAACCCTCTAACACCACATGGGCAGAAGAAACTTACTAAAGAGATATGAGAAACAACATAATAGCCACACTATTCGAGCTGTTCCAGGTGGCGCAGGAGCATCACTTGCCCAAGACTTGGTGTTCAGTCTGCTTGAAGAATTACTCCAGAACACGCAATACCTACTCTCTTTTTCCCAACACCACCACCCTCCAGTCCGAGTTTTTGATTGGCACTAGATGCTTACAAATGGCACCAGTCCAACTAGAGTTCCCCAGAACACGTATGAATTGTCTCTCAGATGACTTTAAAGGATGGAATCGATCACGATTCACCTACAAGTTTCATTTGAGTACTGCCTATAACCCTGATTATTTTCTTAATCTCTTTATGAATATCAATAATAACATATATCTGTGATGCCTTCATATAATTATTTTAATAAATATTTATTAAGCCTTGCCCTCTCACTATCAAATAAATAGCATTATTCCCACATCACTGATAAGTCAAGAGACAAGAGAAGGGAATGCACGCTGAAAGTATCATAGCACCAGGTAAAATATAACTCTTCTTTGGTTTTTAGCAGGCACTAGGGAGCATTAGCAAAAGAAGTCCTGGAGGTTTTTACGTAAAAAAAGCTCTTGTCCATCTTTTCCTAAGTGAGACTCATCTGTAATGACCACTCTTAACATTCTCAGCTTGGGCCCATTTTCCCTGCAACAATGGAATCATTCTCCTTCTGCAACATCTGTTTCTCCACCATGCAAGCTGCAAGAAAGCATATCAGAAGGCGCTGCCAAATACATTTATACAAATCTAGCAGCTTCCTTGAAATAGTCATCGGAAGGTGGTTAGCACTATCTGGTAAAAGATTTATTTTTGATGGAGAGGCACGGCTAACATAGGCACCTGCTTTAAAATAAGACTCTTTTTTTTATAAACCAGGCAAGACCACACGAATTCGGATTCTGATGGTCCAACAAAGTTCTTAAAATTACTTTCTGTGTTGAAGCAAAATGTGGAGATTAATGAAAACTCCATAGAAAAGGTTTGGTGTTGAACTTTAAAAATGTAAGCTATGTGCAATGTATGAATGCTATTATCTACAGAGACATATGGATGTGAATAGACACTTTCCCAGACCCACAGAGCTCACCTTCTACTTCTTCTTCATCACACACATGCTTAAGGAAGGAAGCCCCTCTGTCCAGGACAGCTTCATCCTCCATCCTATAGTAATAAAAAAGAAAAAAAGAATGCTCAGACTTCTCCCGGAGTGAGCCACTGGTAGCAGCCCAGCTTCTGGGCAGGTTAACCTGCAAGCTGTTGTTCATGTTAACAAGGCAGAGTCACTCGTCCTGTGGTGTCTGCTACTCCTTCACGCAGCTCCTCTCCTCTGGTGCTGGAGAATATGCCGGTCCCACATAGCTTCAGTTCTACCCTTGAGAGGGCACCCACATAGACAGGGAAGAGAAAGCAATCCCAATCCTGTAGGATGAATGTTGGGGGGCTCTCCCCTTTGGGGTTTTAAAAACAAAACACGATGGAAGCAAAAAAAAAAAAAAAAATACCAAGAGAGGAAGTTTGGTGTGTCTGGAGTGCTCGTGATGATCGTTTGTGGAAATCCAGCTTCAGTGCTTAGCTCTTTAAACACCCACTGCATGAATGTATACCCTCACACACACGCATGCACACCCGCCCACACGCACAGAGCGACAGGGAGTTAGGCTAGTGCACAGTGGGAGCCTAGCTTCCAGCCAGCCTCTTAATACCAGCACAGCCCAGTATTCTCTGTCGAGTGGCAAGCTTTGAGTCACATGTTGGCCTTACGGAAATCTGACATCTGAGGATTATTCAGCAACCCGGCTTCGGCAAGAGGCACATTACACGCCCCCCATTCATTCATCTTCCACATTCTTCTCACAGGTCTTACTCTATGTATATCTGCCCTGTTAACTCTTCCCTGAAGGGCGCGAAGTTCTTCATTTTGTAACCACATTGTGCTGCCCTCCTGTCTCCTTACATAATAGGATCTACTCTGCAATTTCATATGCTAAATAAGTCCCCAGAATTCATGCAAGGAAAAGACAGCGTTTTTACGGCTTCCCAGTGCCAAACATGTTTCTGGTTTATAGAATGAGTTAAGGTTTATTTCCATACTCTGCAGCTCCTTTTCATTGCATTAACTTTGATATACAGAATTCCATGAACTCTATTTATAGCCAAAGCAGAAAGAAATCCTGAATTGCTCAAATGCTGCTTGTGTAGTACTAGAAACAAAGAACTTTGGGGACAGCTGCTCTATGTCATACCGTACATGAGCCCTGCCAGAGAACCAAATGTTCACTCTGTATTTTATTCATCCAATTATATGCTCAGGCACTGAATAGTGTATGTCTGTTTTCCATATTGTCTGTATAACTTATCCTTATGCTCCAGATATTTGTTATAATCTCTGTGGATGGGCGCTGAAGTCATATTTTTATCCTTACTATTTTAGGAGCATATTCATCTCACAAAGTCACCATCTTAGCATAAAAAGTGAGAAATTTGGTGTCAGGTAGCCCTGGGTTTGAAAAAATCTAGTTCTACTTACTCAGTAGTTATCCCACCTAAAGCAAAATATTTAGCTTTTTTAAGCCTCAGTTTTTCCATCTATAAAATAGGGGTCATAATGGCAACCTAGCATTGATTCAACACAATAATATCAACCTTGTATTGATTGCTTCGAGATTCAAATTAGGTAACATGCCTAGAAGCACCCGGTGCAGGACCTAGCACACACTACATGTTTAATTAATGTAAGTTTCCTTCCTTTCTGCTTCTCTTCTTTCTTTTTTACCCTGACCAATCACTGGTGGACAATGCCCTTAGGAAAGTCATTACCTTTGGGCACTTCCAGATTTCTTCTTTCAGGGGTAAGGGCCCTGTAGGTAATAGCTCATCCTGATATATACCTTCTTCCTTCTCTATACTCAAACTAAAAATAGAAGACTAAATACAAACAGGTTGTGGGTCAGCCATGAGGATTAGAGTGGAAAAGACAATGCCTTGAAGGCTTGAGAAGTCAGGTCATTTACCAACCTCCTAAGCCTCGGGTTCCCATGAAGATGAACTGATACAGCATAATCACTGATTCAGCAAATATTTATTCAGTGCCCGCTACATTCCCAGGACTTTTTAGAGGGTGGGGAATACATCTGTGAATAAGACAGACAAAGTTCCCAAGAAACTAATCATGAATAGATGACCAAGGTCATCTCAGATAGTAGTAAGTGCTTTGCCAAAAACAAAAGGAGGCAGGGGGCTACTCAGCATAGCGTGGTTCAGGTGAGGCTTCTGGGAAGGTGACATTTGAGCAGGGACGAGAATGACAGGAAGGAACCAGCAGGGGGAAGACCTGCAGGCAGAGATTCCAAGCAAAGGGAATAGCAAGTGCAAAGGCCCTACGGTGGGAACAAGTTTGGCATGTTCCGGGGACAGAAATGAGGCCAGTGGTGGCTGAACAGACAGACAGAAGGTCACCCGTAGGAGAGGGTACTGGAGGGAACTGGGACAGGAGACCATGGTAAGAAGTCAGAATTTTAGATGTTACAGGAGCCACTAAGAGTTTTAAGATGGAGAGTGACTTGAGCTGTTACTTTTTAAAGGGTCACCCTGGCTGCTATGTGAAAAAATGGACAGTCAGGGGACAGGGGAAGCCAGGAATGTACTCCCCTCCCTCTGTCAAAGGAGCCCAGGGAAGGCTGTGGCAGACACAGGCTGCCGAGAAGGAATCCAGAGTCCTGTTTGGCCACTTCAAGGATGAGATGTTTACTGTATGTGAAAAAGGTACAAAAGTAGATGTCTGAGTCTGGAGCTCAGGAGCTCGGGGCTGGAGAAAAAAATTGGGGGTCAATGAACAAAGCAATTGCTGGTATTACTGGATGAGATCATTCAGGAGGAGAATGCAGAAATCAAGGGGTAGAGCTAAGTGCCGAAGCACACCAACATTTATAACCAGAGCGGAGGAACAAAAACAGTCAATGAGGTAAGAGGAAAACCAGGCAAGAGTGATGCCAAGGAAGTCACAAAAAGAGGAGAGTACTGCTACTGAGAGGCCAAGAAAGATGGAGGCAGAGAAGCACAATTGGATTTGGCAGCATGGAGGTCATTGGTGATGGTGACCAAAGCACTGGAAACATACCACACAACAGGAGACACAGGGAAGGCATTCAACAGTCCCCTTTTCTCTTTGCTGCCCTCCTCCATTCATTCATTCAGTAAATATTTACTGAGCACCTACTACGTGCCAGGCAACTCCAAGGCACTGCAGATACAGTGATGAGTGAGATGGACAAGGGCTCTAGTACAATCACATCTGCCTTCTCAAAGCCTCCCCCAGCAGTCAAGGTGAGTCAGTCCAGAAGGCAAGAACCCATCCGCTATACATCTGTAGACACAGACAAGGATGACAGTTTAATGGGGAAATTTTCTTAAAAGACCTCAGAAGCACAACAAAATCCTGGAGCACAGTACGACAGCACCTACATGAATAACACTATCTCCCCTTTGGAAAACAAAGAGGAGTTCAACTCACACTTCTCAGAACTAACCCTTTCCAGCCTATCAGCCTCCAAAACCCAACACAATTCTATGTAGAACATCCTTTCTGCACCTCACCATTAATCAAGTTGGTCCGAAAGCCTTTCATTGTTTTTTTTTTTTCACATTTCCTAAATAAAATGTTTAGCCTTTGTGCCTAACCATTCCCAAAATTTCATGCAACCCCCAAAGGGGAGGTAAAAGAAGGAAAACAGCAGCAACTGCAGGGGTTGGTAGAAAAGTTAAGAAAAGCCCTCTTCTTAGGCTGAGAAAACCACCCAGCCTAACTGAAGTCCCGTCACCCACACCGTGTCCCATCCGAGTTAGAGGGAGAACAGTGACTGGAACGTTCCTGGGCTCTTTGGTGCATATTCCACATTCCCTTCCAGACTATACATAGCAAGTAATTAGAAACTTAGTTCTTTCTGACAGACAGCGCAGAGCATCTTACAGCAGCCTCTTCACCATAGGAAGCAAAAAGGGGTGAGTGAGGCAAACTAAAAATATATAAAACCTGCACACTCACAGCAGCCGTCTCCCAGAGCAGCCCCCACTCGCCCTGGAGAGCAAGTCCAGCCTGGCACACTCGGGCTTCTGCACAAACTACAGGGATTTTGTGGCTTTTTTCCATCTTTTCCACCACAAATGTCAATTATATGGGTTTGTGTCTCCCCACCCCAAACCCGCTCAGCAGTTGCTTGCTATTATTAGTAAGACAGAGATAGCTGTTTAAATGATCATCTGAGCCAACTAGCTCCCCCCCTCTATCGACAGGAAGAAGTTAACTCATCCAGTCCCTAATCAGGACCCCAAATCCATCTGTAAAATGTTCCTTTCACACACCCTGCGTTTCTGAAAACAAAGGAGAGAAGGAGCATGATCCCAAACACCTCCCCGGGCTGCTCACATCACCAGCATGAGGCAAAGTTCAGAATAGATTTGGAAGCTTCTCACCAGCATCACGGGGATAAGGGTCACATAGCCAGTATAAAATCCACTCGGGGCCCAAACCGCCTTCCTTCAGCAGGGCCTCTGACAGTAAAAGTTATACCCCTTCTACAGAAGTCCACACCCAAAGCGAGGTTTTTCTCATTCTTCATTATTCTGGGATACCAAAATGATTTAACTGTAACACATGTCAAATCTGCTGCCAAACGGACTGGCTTCCACCAGCCGGTCCTAATCACTGAGCGGGCTTGTAAGGATGACTTAAGCCTGGCACGAGAAACATGTGTGCAAAACTGTCAGCCATTGGGTCTGGAGCACCCATCTACATTCCACCCTGCTGAGTTCCCACCCCCCCAGGGCCTGCGCCAACTGCCAACGTGCTCACCAGCTAGTCCACGCGGCACAAGCAGCTGCCACTCAGCCAGTCAGCAAGTGGCCGGCCGCCAGCACGCAAGTTTCGGAATGCAAGCCTGCCCCGTCACCGTGCCGCTAAAGGTCGAAGGTCTCCGGGTGTGCTAGCCTTTAGATTCGCCTCACTTGCCCTCCCACCTCCCTCCTCCCATTCCTCCCCTGCTATGCCTCCCACGGTAGCATTTCACTTGTCTCTATGGCAACAGCATCTGGTTTCAGGGCTAGAACTTTATACAGCTTAATTCTCCCAGCCCAGGGCTTTTGCCAAAGGATGCACCAGCAAAAAAACCTGCTGCTGATGGTGGAGCCACCTGTTTCCCTGCCACCCTGGGGCTGCAGGCACATTGGGAGCTGTCGGGTCAGAGCAACCGCAGCACCGAGTTCCAGGGGAAGCAGAACAGAGCCTCCAGCCTTGGCACGCTGGCTGGCGTGTGGAGGATCCACTCCGGGCTTTGTAACCCCAATCCCAGAGCCAGCCCCCTCCTTCCACAGCCTGCTCTCCACCGAACTGTGCCACATATGGATCAAATCCATAGCAGGTTTTCTGACCACTTCCCAAAAGGCACCAGTGCTGGCACCTAGGCAGCAGCCGGGTACCAGCTTGTAATATTTCCATATCGGAATTTGTCATCACTAGTTCTTTGCATGCATATAGTTTAAAGTTTATTAGTTAATCTTGTATTTAAACTCATCCCACTTTATCCTCACTGGCTTGGTCTGTTTCTGATATCTGTGGACCCCGTAATCACTCACTCTATAATAGCTTTCCTGTGCACAGCAAACGAACAGCTCTTTACACACACGCACACTGAAGTGAAGCACGCAGAGGAGTGAGCAAATACTAGCAAGCGAATAGTTTTATTATTAGCCATTGCTGTCATGAAAACTATATTTATAGTGTACACAATGGCCTTTCCTTGAGAACGAAGAGGTGTTAATCTGAAGTCTCAGAGCACAAAAGCAGGCTGTCCCTGCTGTTTGGCTGGTCTGGGATCCGACGGGAGGCAAAAATCAGCATTTCGCAGGTCTTTTTAGGAGCTTTGCAGGATGCAGCAATCACCACTGACATCTGAAATTGCACACACACGTTTCTGAGTTCTATTTCCTATTCAAATCATTTCGAAGAGGCGGGGGACCGTTTTCATTTTAAACCATTTGCAAACGTGCTGTTTCCTTTCTAACTTCTCAACCTCACAGCATTTTCCTGATGCTTTTGTTGTTGTGTAAAATTTGCTGTCCACATTCGCAGAACAAGACACAAATCTCCAAGCCACAGGCGACAGGAGAGCAATCTCAGCGGCTGCAAAGTACACTGCCATCTTTTGGCAACATGTGTTCACTACAGGGAACCGAAGGGCGAGCAAAAGCTGCAACCGTTCCCTTCAAAACTTCACAGGGGCCCCACGAGGGCCTTTTATTCCCACAGGAAGTAAAGGAGAACGCAGTTGTTGACCAAACTGTGCAGACTGCTGGAGCTCTGGACACACATGCTGCGGAAAAGACATCGGTGCAGCAAAATTGACAAATATGACTGACGGCAGAGAGGACTCAAGGGAGATCAGCTGGCAACAAAGCGAAGCAAATCTCCTTCGCAGAGTTCAGGAGCACCCTAATCAGCCTGGAAATTTACACAGGCCCAGGGCCAGGGGAACTGGGTGACAGCCCCACACGGAATCAGACTGTGAACTGGACAAAAGGTGAAAATGCAACCCAGAGCAGGATCACGCCAAACATAATTCTGGATTTATGAACTGTATTAAAAGTTCATTTGTACTCCTGGGCACTTATCCCAGAGAAATGAAAAACTTAAGTTCACACAAAAACCTGTACACAAAATATTCACAGCAGCTTTATTTATAATAAACACTAGAATTAGTCCACATGTCTTTCAACAGGTGAATGGTGAAACCATGGTACATCTCTACCATGGTATATACTGCTTAGAAATAAAAATGAACAAATTACTGAATCAATAAATTGACTCTCCAGGGGATTCTGCTGAATGAAAGAAGCTAATCGCAAAATGTTACATACGACACGATTCCGCTTATGCGACATTTTCAAAATGACCAAATTGCAGACATGAAGGACAGATCAGTGGTTGCCAGGGGTGAAAGATGGGGGCATCTACGGTTATGAAAGGGCAACTCCAGGGATCCCCAAGGTGTTGGCTCTGTTCAGTGTCTTATCCGGGGTTACCGGGATCTACACAGGTGATAAAATTGTATAGAACTTAATACAGAGAGGGAGAGGGAGACAGGAGCACAAGTAAAACTGAACAAATCAAGTCAAGCTCAGTGAATTGTATCAGAGCCAATATCCTGGGTAGGATATTGCACTATAGTTTTGCAAAATGTTAACATCGGGGAAAACAGGCTGAGTGGGCTTTTTTTCACAAGTAATTTTTCTGTATTATTTCTCAAATATGCATTCGAATCTCTAATTACCTCGATGAAAATTTCAATTTAAAAAAATCCTCATTGGTAAGTCTGTTTTTAAAGTTCTCCTGGAAACATTCTTCTACATGGTGGCTGGGCACACCAGCGGGTCCCTCAACACACGCGCGGCGTCAGCCAAAACCGAGTGCAAATCCCAGACGTGCAGTGTAGTAACTGTGTAACCTCCGGAAAGTTAATTAACCTCTCACTTCAGTGTCTTTTAAAAGGAGCCTAAACCACTTCAGGAGTTGGTTTAGGGAATTAAATAAGTTCCTGGGGTAAACAAATCCAATTAAATGTTAGTTAAATCTGAATCTAAAATTCACAGGGCCCAGAGAACACAGTAGAGTATGAATAAGTCCTACAGACCCGAAGGCCCATAATTCTGTCTCATGAGCAAAATGCATGGGATTTTTAACTGGGGAGACCAGAGAGGAACTGCCCCTCAAGCCCACAGGATCAAACTCTTTCCCCCTTCCATCTTCTCCACGTTGGGGCAATGTCTCCTAAACTCTGTCCTCAGGTTGCTGACTGACCTCGGAGAGGCCGGAGCAGGCTCAGCCACAAAGGACAAGGAAAGAACTGGAAGGAGGATGGAGACAGGGGCTCAGGGGAGGCGCCAGATGAAGGAGGAAAGTGCCAGGGAGGACCGCTTGCATGACCCCAACCCAGCCTACACCCCCGGTCACACACACTTTATGTTCGCTGGGCCTCCCAATGTGCTTCTGCAACGACCACGTGTTGCTTCAGACCGGAGCGCCCCTGTGGCACGGAGCAGTCTCGTCCTCAGGCCAGAAACCAAGCACTTTGCCCTTTGAACGCTTTCTCAGAGTTTATACTGTTAGGGACCAAAAAAGGAGGCTCCCTTCTAAACTCTTCATTTTCAATAGCCACTCTTCAAGGGCTCCTGTGTGACAATTAGGAAGGTCCTCAGACAGGGATGAGGTAAGATGAAACGGCTGGGGCACGACGGAAGCCAGGGAGGGGTACGGCAGTGGGTATGGCCACCCGGTGTCCCCTCTCCCTCTGCACCACCAGCTCTTCAGCCAAGAGCCGGACCTGAGCCAGCAGCAGAGTAAAGAAAGGAGAACAAAGAGAGGACGGGAAGACACCCCACAGGACAATGATGGGGAAAGGGAATAGCTACCGCTGAAAACCCACCCTGCAAGGCAGCTGTCACTCCAGGGACGCTCCAGCGAGCTCGGGCTTGCAGTGAGTGTGGGGTGGCTGGATTCCCACCTGCCCTCTCACCAGCTGTTTCTAACCTGTCTCCCCGGCTCTGAACTCCCTCCCAATCCATCCATTTATAAAGCACACTTCTGCACCAGTCTCCTTTCGAGCATCAGTCAGGGGTTCTTCACTACATATAAGATGAAATCCAAACCGCTCAACCTGGAACGGCAGGCTCTCCACACTTGGCCCTACCGTCCCCCACGCCACGCCATTTCCTGAGCGGTCCACGGTGCCTTTGTGTACGTGTCGTTTCCTCCAATGAATATGTCATCTTAGTTAATTAACCCATTCTTCAAGACCCAGTTCAAAGCTCTCCAGAACAGTGTCTACGTTCTCAGATGTACCTTTCCCCAAGCAGAGCTATGCTCCTGCCTCTGTTCTCCTCGGGTTCCCTGAAAATGCCTGCTTCTCATACAGCATGGTACAGTGCGTTGTAGCTGCAATTTAACATCACTCAGCTGTACTTGGACATGTTGTGGCAGTTGTCCCCACCACATTATGAGCTCTTTGAGGGCAGATATGATCTTCCTATAGTTGTTCTACCTCCAGTGACAAGCACAATCACTGCACATAGTAAGGGCTCATTAAATGTTGATGAATGAATGACTCAACCAGTGAGGAATGGGTACAGTGAGGGCACATGCGTGTTTGGTATTAAGTGCATCTCTAAGTTTAAAGGCCCTGAATGTAAATTTCAAACAACATGGACCCCATACACAAGCAAACTTCCAATTACTTGGTCTGGTATTCAAATGAAAAAAAGAAAAAGTGATTTGTTTCAAAGCAAGAGAAGGGAAATGGCTACGTTGTACTCCCTGAGAAATGTTGTTTGTGAGTGAATTAAGGAATTTTGAAAGGATATTTTTAACTACATAATTTTTTCCATATAGGCTTATGATAGAACTTAACCCTTCACATAGACTATAACTGCCCTGTTAGTATGTAGTGTCAGAATTAATTTTCCCCTTGTCTGCTTAAACAAAAAAATTAAGAGGTACCTGGACCTGCCACATATCAGGTTTTAAATAAATATTTGTTCAATAAATACATGAATGAACGAACTTAAAAATAAATTGCAACCTAAACTGCTTTAAAGACCCAAAAGCAAAGCCAGGTGCAGTGGTACATGCCTGTAGTCCCAGCTACTCGGGGGGCTGAGACAGGGAGTTTACTTGAGCCCAGGAGTTTGAGGCTGCTGTGCACTATGATTATGTCTGTGAATAGCGGCTACACTCCAGCCTGGGCAACATAGCAAGACCCCATCCCTAAAAATAAATAAATACCCAGAAACTGCATAAGAAGTTATAAGAAAGCTCGATTTTGTTTCTGAGACCTGCAATTGGCAAATAAAACTCTGTAATGTGTTTAGGTAAACCTATAAAGAAGCTGGATGCAAGGTACCTGCAAAGGAAATGAGAATTTGAAATGTCCATATAAACCTTAAGCTCTGGAAATTTTAGCTTAACTTTACATTTACGAATAGTCAATGGTAAATTGCTTGTAGTAATTACTATGGCAATAGCACAGATAACTAAAATCCACAGTTCATTCATATTCATTTTAGTCTGTGATTTTGCAGTTACTGTGGATTTTATAGTCACCTCAGATCAGATGCCAATCAGCAGGTGGATGAGGACTCAAGAGCAGAAGTTTGTTTCAGGCAGGACACGGCTGGGAGTCAGCCGTGTGGCACCTGATCAGGTTCAGCCCCTGACCTGGTTCAGCCCCTGACCTGGTTCAGCCCCTGACCTAGCCACCCCTGACACACATGCCTTCCCTCCCCACCTCTACCCAACCTGGCAGCCACATCTTCCAACCCGAACAACCACCCCGCTGGCAGGGAGGGATAAGACTCCCAATATTTTATTAAGTTCCTGCTATGTGTCAGTCAGTGTGATAGACATTATCCATACACTGTTTCATTCTGGATGCTGTCATAGTTTGTCTGGCTCAATTACAGGGCAGGGCTGAAGGTTCTAGCTTAAGGATTTCAATACCTATAAGAAAGCAGGAACTCAGATAAGGGACTCTCATTGTCTATTAATTTTATCTATCTCATTTTAAACACCACATGCCAAGTACTGAGCTAAGCACTTGTACAATGATCATTTAATTCAACCCTCATGACAACCCCATGAGGTCAGGACTTTTCGCACACCCATTTTGGAGTTATAATTTGAAGTTAAGTAATCTGCCCAAGATCACACAGTATTTATAAAGAGAAGACCAGGGAGGCAGGCTAATTTAGCAGTCTACGATTTCAACCACTCTACTAGACCCTTTCCCAATTAACTAATCCATGCCCACCAAGGATTACCTTTAAGAATCTTTTTTCATAATGCTGAACTTAAATATGCCTTCTTATAATTTCTAATTCTATCTCTTACACTCAGCTATTTCCCCACCTTGGTGTGCCTACTAGCCACAGATTGAAGCATCCTCTAACAAGCCTCCCAAAACTGGTGTCTTTATTTTTATTCAGCAAACACTTAGGTAGTGCTTGCTATGTGCCAGCCACAGTTGTAATCACTTTACAAATATTATCAACTCATTTAATTCTCACCACAATTCCAACAAGGTATATACTGTTTTTATCATCACCACCTCTGAGGCACAGAGAGATTGAGTAACTTGCCAAAAAAAAAAAAAAAATAATCACACGGCTAGAGTTGTTGATGTCAGGATTGAAACCCAGAAGGATGAGTTCCAAAGTCTGTGCTCTCACCCACTAAATGTCACACTGCCTCTTTTTAGCTGATTTGATCGATCTGTTCCAAACTCTTTAGGAACTTGGGATCACAAATATTAAGCAGACCTTGGTGAAAGAGCAGAATCCCTTGTACACAAGGGGGTATACAGACCCTTGACGTTCATGAACATCCCCTCCCCAAGCCCATTTTGCAAATGCTCAAATTCACAAATATCACTGTAGCATATAATTTCCATCCACCAGGCTCAGTCTGGGCTTACCATGGGCACAGGGGTTCCCTACATGGGTCTCTACCAAAGCACAAACCACCATGTCATATGTCCCTGTAGGACTGCCAGCAACTGGTTGAAATCACAATTGTCAGATTCATACATCCTAAGGATCTACTGTATCCAAAGCCCGAAGAGTACATCACTCACCATGTGGGCTACACTACTGAGCAGAAAAACATCTCCTGTCTTATAAACTTTATAAAGCACAGTACACTATTATATGAACATTGAAGACACTAGTCTACGTTCCCTTATTAAAATATCTCTTCCCACAAAGCTATTCGAAGTTTATCCTTCATTTTCCTCAAGGAATCTCTCAGGGTATACTTGCAATCAAATTTTCCAGAGTTTAACGCATCTACTCATTCGTTTAATCAAGTTATTGAGTGTCTACCGTGACTCGGCATTTTTCTAGACACTAGGGATAAATCCATGGTGGGAAATACACAAGACATAAAATTTAAAAATCAACTGTGTAATATGTTAAAAGGTGGTAATTCGATGAAAAAAAATGTAAATAAGGAAGAGATTTAGGGAGTGCTAGTGGACCTGGGGAGGGGTGAAGTTTTAAATAGGTAGTTAGGGGAGGCCTCCCTGAATGATAGCTCAGCAGAGATCTGAAGGAGGTGAGAAATGAGCCTTGTGGGTATGTACGAGAACAGCAAATGCAAAGGCCCTGGGGCAGGGAAGAGCCT
Organism: Eulemur rufifrons; assembly: GCF_041146395.1. Taxonomy (NCBI): domain Eukaryota; kingdom Metazoa; phylum Chordata; class Mammalia; order Primates; family Lemuridae; genus Eulemur; species Eulemur rufifrons. The sequence goes on from NC_091006.1 coordinate 22,842,622, forward strand.
GGAAGATTCTTGGAACATCAAGGAGGCCAGTGGCCAGTGCAGAGTGAACGAGGGGAAGAGGAGAGAAGATCAGAGAGGTAAAGGTGAAGGAGGGGTAGGCTGTGTTGGGTCTAGAGGCTATTGTTAGGGCTTTGGCATTTACTCTGAACAACTAGAAAGCCACGGGAGGGTTCTGAGCAGCAGAGCGATCATTTCCTCAAGCTTACAGTCTTCTTTCCATTTTAAATCTTTGTCATTATATAAACATTTCCATTAAGGTGCTTCCTGGAACCTACTTAGAAGATCTTTCAGGGTCCACAGCTACAGTCGCAGAGGTTACAGGTGGGGGCTGCCGGGTCAGCGCCCTATAGCACCCATGCTAGGACTTGGCCCAATCCTCCGTCTGCAGATCCAGGAGTGGACCGACAGCCTTGGAAGGCTTCATCCCAAGCGTGCAGCACCGTCACATTGACTTCATCCTTGTGAAGGTGCAGAACAATGTTTCGGTGCTCATGACAAAGGCCAATCTGCATGAACTAGTTACTGCAATCTTTATTACCTTCTGCCAAACAGGCTCTGAAGTTCATGACTCAAGCAGTTGCCACCTGAATCCTCCCCTCCCTAAATTTGCCCCAGGGATGGTGATGCTTAGTGTTAGAAGATTCCAAGGCAGATGATTAATATGTAGATATCATGAGAATAACATAGAACCGATTTGTTGGTGTTTTAACACCCATCATTCAAATGTATACTTTAAATAAAGGAATACATTTAAAGTTGTTTTAAACTATGAGATTTCTGGATTAATTTCAAGGGAATGGAAGGATTTAGGAAGGTTGCAAATTCCATAGTTACACCTATTGCGGTTTGAGGGGAAATGCCCTGAGTTTGTCATCCTTTGCATAAGGATGGAAGAAATGCTTGTTTGGGCGGCTTGTTTGCATGTAGAGGAGTCAGCTACATTGCAGAAGAATGCTACAGCCCAATTTAAAAACACTCCCCTTTGCTCTGGTAGAAAAAGAGACACCTACAAGACATAACTATCAAATGCAATGTGTGGGTTGAAATACTGATTCGAACAAATTAACTATTTAAAAAACTATTTTGAGACAATCAAGGAAGGTTGAATGTTAATTGGGTATTAGATAATAATAAGGAATTTCCATTAATTTTATTAGGTATGATAAAGACAATGAGGTTATATTTTTTAAATGTATTTACAGGCATATCTCAGAGATATTGTAGGTTCAGTTCCAGATCACCACAATACAGTAAATATTGCAAAAAAAATAAAAAATAAAAAGCAAGCCTAGGCAAAGAATTTATGACTAAGACCCCAAAAGCAAATACAGCAACAACAAAAATAAATAAATATGACTTAATTAAACTAAAAAGTTTCTGCACAGCAAAGGAAATAATCAAGAGGAAATAGACAACCTACAGAATGGGAGAAATTATTCTCAAACTATACATCAACAAAGGGCTAATATGCAGAATTGACAAAGAACTCAAACAAATCAGCAAGAAAAAAAAACAAATAACCCCATCAAAAGTGGGCAAAAGACATAAACAGACTATCCTCAAAAGAAGACAAATAGCCAACAAATATATGAAAAAATGCTCATCACTAATTATCAGGGAAATGCAAATTAAAACCACAGTGAGATACCACCTTACCTTGTCAGAATCACCATTATTAAAAAGTCAAAAAACAATAGATGTTGGCACGGTTGTAGTGAAAAGGGAATGCTTACACACTGTTGGTAGGAATGTAAACTTGTACCACTGATATGGAAAGCGGTATGAAGATTCCTTGAAGACTAAAAGTAGACCTACCACTTGATCCAGCAATCCCACTATTGGGTATCTACTTGAAGGAAAAGAAGTCATTTTATTAAAAAGACACCTGTATCTGAATGTTTATCACAGCACAATTCACAATAGCAAAGATATGGAATCAACCTAAGTGCCTGTCAACCGATGAGTGGATAAAGATAATGTGGTATGTATGTATTCCATGGAGCACTACTCAGCCATAAAAAAGAATGAAATAATGTCATTTGCAGCAACTTGGATGGAACTAGAGACCATTATCCTAAGTGAAGTATCTCAGGAATGGAAAAACAGATACTTACAAGTAGGAGCTAAACAAAGGATATATATGGTCAAAAAGAGCAGTAATGGATATCAGAAACTAAGAAGGAGGAGAGGGGTGACGGATAAAAATTTACCTATCGAGTACACTGTGCAGCATTCTGGTGATGGGTACACTGACAGCCCTGACTTCAGCATGATACAATTCATCCACATAACAAAAAATACTTGTATCCCCTAAATTTTTTGAAATAAAAAAAAAAATTCATCTCTTTGTACATCTCCATCAGAGCTTTTGAGTGACTAGGTGCATTGTCAATGAGCAGTAATTTTTTGAAAAAAATCTTTTTTTCTGAACAGTAAGTCTCAACAGTGGGTTAAAAATATTCAGTAAACTACACTGTAAACAGATGTGCTGCTATTCAGGCTTTGTTTTCCACTTACGGAGCACAGGCAGAGTAGATTTAGCTGTCTCGCTTTCTTAAAACACACGTCTTCATGAGAGTAGCACTTTTAATTTCTTTCAAGGACCTTTCCTTTGCATTCACAACTTGGCTAACTGGCATAAGAGGCCTAGCTTTCAGCCTATCTCAGCGTTGGACATGCCTTCCTCACTAAGCTTAATCATTTCTAGTTTTTGATGTGAGTTGAGAGACATGTGACTCTTCCTTTCATTTGAACACTTAGAGGCCATTGTATATCATATTGTTGTGTCTCAGGGAACAGGGAGACCCAAGGGAGGGGGGAACACGTGCATCATTTATCTATTAAGTTTGCCATCTTATACGGGCATACTTCATGGTACCCCAAAACAATTACAATAGTAATATCAAAGATCACTGACTACAGATCATCCTAACAGATGGAATAATGATAGTAAAATTTGAAATATTGCAAGAATTATCAAAATGTGACACAGAGACACAAAGTGAGCACATGCAGTTGGAAAAAAACAGCGCCGATAAACTTGCTCGAGGTAAGGTTGCCATAAACCTTTAATTCGTAAAACATGCAATATCGGCAAAGCCCAATACAATGAGGTTTGCCTGTGTTTCTTAGAAATACACACTGAAGTATTAATTGGTGAAATGCTATGATCTTCTGGGATGTGCTCTAAAACCCTCCAGCAAAAAAGGTGGTGGGGAAGGGAATATGAAACAAGATTGGCGACATGTCAAAGTCGGGTAACCAGTTGTGGAAGCCGGGCAATGGATCCATGGAGGTTCACTGTACTATTCTTGCTTCTTTTGTTCGTGTTTGAAATTTTCCAAAATAAAAAGGTTTTTAAAAAACTGTAAAACTATCCTACATAAGCCTCCCTCTTCTTTTCTGCCTAATGCATTCCAAAAAACACATATGAATATAAGAGTCGTAACAAATATATTTACATATTATAAAGATGGTTCTGTTCCCCAAAAATTAAAAACTGTAAAACCCACACCCATATCCCTCATTTTAGACATAATAAGTAAAAATGTATATTAAGCATTTTAATATCGTTACTTTTTTTTTTTTTTTCCTTTTCCTTCATACCTTAATACTCAGGCTCTCATCCAATGAATACTTGATTGGCTTTGGCATGTCTAATGCTTTCCATCTTAGTCAAAACAAAACGAAGTTTAGGAGACCTATGTTCCTTAGCATGAACATCAGAATTTTTCCCCTCACTGTGTAAAATTACACAGTAAAATGCAACAGAGCATTCAAATACTTGCCGCAACAAACACCAAGGCACAAATAAACCTGGCGAGGCCCACCAACCTGAACTACAGGCTGGTGTGCAACACCAACTTGAATTTGCTGCAAGTTTGTATCCACTCCTCGGCTGGCATGCAAAAGTAAAAAAGCAGAATATTAAAGGTGATTTATGGGAGTTCGTATACATCAAAGCATGGTCTGTATGAAAACTGCACTTACGAAAGTCAGGACTGCCTGTCCATATCTACATCTCTGCGTAAGACAGGAGCTTCCCTGCAATCACAGAAGAACAAAAACTATCCAAAAACCGACCCAGTCCCTTCTATTGCTAGGCATCAGTTGGAGACAAGGGAAAAGAGAAAGATGCTTCTGGTGATGCCATATTCTCTTCTTGTCAAACACAGGATCCCTATTTTTCCCAAAGAAATATTACATTTGCTGGTTAGGTTCCCAGGGCAACTTGCAAAATGCAATTTACTGAAAATGTGGCCAAATTATGATAATAATAACAAAAGCTAATATAGTAAGTGCTTTATGTGAGTTATTTAAACTTGACTATCAGTCTACGGAGTAAGTGTAATTATTATTCCCCTTTTACAGATGATAAAACTAAGACTTGAAGATGTAGGCAAGTTGCCAAGGTCACACAGCTACTCAGTGATGGAAACCATGTATGTGATCAGCTAATAGTATGAAAATTACTAGTAACGGTATAATGCTAATAGTATTGTCTTAGGTACATTACGGGTGAAATAGACCTGTATGGATTTGAATGGAACTGAAACCTTAAGCATCATTCTAATATGGTTTTGGTTTTCTATGGCAAAATACATTTGAGTTTCACACGACTAATAAATATACAGCGATGGCATTCCAAAAGTAGCAGTCGGAAGTAGCTGGAAGCAGCACATCCATTTGGTTAGGAAGGTTATCAAACAAATAACTGAAATTAGAGGATAAATGCTAGTGTTATCTCTAATAATCACAAATAAAATTAACCATAATCGGTTGAGACAAACCAACTCTAAGAAGAAATTACATACACATCTTGCCTAAGGCACCTTTTTGCATTTGCTTTTCTCCTCATCTCAAAAATCAGTTATCTGCATAAACACAGACAGTTAAAGACCAAAATAAAACATCATTCAGTTCTTAAAGAGCTGTTCAGTGTTGTGACATCTCCTCTCTGGAGATTTGGGACTTGCTTGTGAACTATGACCAGCTTGAATCACTTTCACAAGCCACTAGTTTTAAAGGAAGAGTTATTTCTTCATTTAAATATCCAATGAAAAGTCCCTTTGCCCATAAGAGTCTTAGAGGAAGATTACTTTCCCTTCAGTCTCCGTTTGTTTTAGCCTTCACATTCCTCCCAGCTTACTAGCTGCAGCCAAACTAAAAAAGAAGAAGAGCTAAAAACAGCGCAAGTCAGACTGTTACTACCACATTCCAGCCTCGATGGAGACCTCAGAGTCTGTTTTGTAAGTCTTGCCTGGGTTACAGTTCTATAAAACCAACAGTCAACCAGGAAAAACTAACTAAGCACATACGACAACACTCTTATACCAAACAGAGCAATGATCAGCCGAGAGTTGTCCGTGTCTGTTACAGCCACAGAATCATTTTTGTTCATAATGGTCTTTGAAAGACAACCATATGATAAGCACCTACAGATGGAAACTACTCACTAAGCTATATAAATGCCATTTTGTCAGTAGCCAAATCATTTATTGCTTCATTACACTATTGATTTTCCCTGTTTTATCATTGGGGCTGACGGCCCATTTGTTAGTAGAAACATCGTGTTATTCAGTCTCAGTAAGGATTAGGTTACTCAGAAAAAGAAACTTGGACGTCAAGGCAAATCTCAAGTGGTATTTTTTGACCACTTCTGATTCTCCCCATCTTGTCCTCCTCACACAATTGCTTTAAAACAAAATCTGTGATGAATTTTTATAAAATGAACATAATTCAAGCTATTAACTTTCCAAGTCTCAATTGTCTCATGCACAAAATGGGCTTAGTGACGCTTGTGACCGTTCGGTCGCGGGGAAGCCATGAGATCCTAGACAGAAAAGCACACTGCTCGGTGGGTACCTGGCATGAAGCAGGCAGACGACACACATAGCTGGTAGCAGCGGACTCCTTGATTTTTCTCAGACAGCCACAAGTTCATGGAGGTCACATTGCTGGCAACTGGCACAAGTTCATGGAGGTCACGTGCTAGCAACTGGCATGGCGGGAATTCAAACCCAGCTCTGTCTGACTCCGATGTTCTTGCACCACGCTGCCCCTTCAGCATGGAACAGGAGGCATAACGAGATAGTTCTTCCAAAGTCTTTCCTAAGCTCATTAGTCCCAAGGTAGGACCCAGGAATAAAGGACGAGAGAAGCTTCCCTCTTCTAAATGTTATGTGAAGTACAGGGGCATCAAGGAGAGAAATCATCAAGCACGGACCTCTTGATACACCAGAGGTCAAATTTCTCAACTTGTTGATAATACGCAGAGGACTGGCTGGGCACGTGGTGGAGGCCTGGAAACAGGCCAGCAGGGTATTTTTGAAAGACGTTCACCCTGAGAAACACAGACCTGTTTGTGGAGTATTTATGACTATCAAAAAAAATAAAAACTAACTTGAAAATGACCCCACATGCCAATTTTTTAAAATCAGAATAAAAGAAAAATTAAAAATAGAAGTGACAGAGGGATGGAAGCAAGAAAAAAGAAAAAAAAATGTATCCTGGAGTCTTCACTGACATATCGTTGGTAATAACTTATTTTCTGAAATTAATGATTTCCTAAAATAGAAATGGCAAACTTGGTAGATGAGCAATAATAATTTCTTTTGTTTAGGAAAACAACTGACTCCGCAGAGTGTGCTAAGGAATTATAAATAATGATAATTATATGCATGCTTTGTTGTACACCCACCGTGTGCTGGCCCCTTGGGATGGCTCCCTTGGGCTCTTGGCAGCAATCCACAAGCCATATAGGTGCTACTAGTCCACTTTACATAGGAAGAAACCCAGTCCCAAAGCCATTAAGTGAGTGGCCCGAGGGTACCAAGCCTGAGAGGCGAAAGACAGAAATTCAAACTTTGGGCGTCTGGCTCTAAAACCCATGCTCTCGTTTACTGGCTGTGAACGTGCCTGGCGCGTTTGACATTTGACATCGCCCTCCCTCCTTACAAACCTGGGAAAGAAACGGGGTGGATGGAGCCTCCCTGGAGGATGAGACCCAGAGTGTCTGCAGATGAGCGTCACCTTCATCTCGGGAACCAACGGTGCTGAGAGTGTGAAACTGACAGCATGGTATCGATTATTTGAAATAGGTGCCACTAGGACAATAAGATGTTGTGATAGCATAACCATCCGCACCTTGGACAGGACTGGAATACAAAGTTCTTAGTAAACCTCAAAAGTAGTCAAGAGCAGATTAATAAATTCAGAATAAAAAAATCCCACCTGTGATGTTTGAGTCCAGGGATAGGGAACCTGAGGCCTTAAGGCCACACATGGCCTTCTAGGTCGGTAAGTGGGGCCTTTTGACTGAATCCAAATGTTATGAACAAATCCTTTTACTTTTATGAATACATTTTTGTTCATTTTTATATTTTTATTTTATTTTTTAAATGAACAAATTTAAAATGCCAAAGAATAAAATAAGTTTCAGTGAAATAATCCCACCATATTGACCAGCACAATTAGAACATTAGTGTGCTATGAGGGCTAAACTGACAGCTGCTACGCTCATGATTTAGTTCTAACTTCCCCCACCTGACTGGTGCCACCACCGCATGAGGCTGGTTGGTTAGAGTTTATGGGGGTCAAATGTGCCAGTCTGTTATCAGCTTTTGACAATGGAAAAGGTTGTATTGCAGAAATTAAAAGACGAAAAGCAAAAGCAATGACAATTCTTTCGAGCAGCAATAAGACCTGGAAATAATGCCACTGAAGCAACTCATAAAGTAGCTTACTTATACACTCAGGAAAAAAGGGAAGCCATTCAGTGATGTAGAAATTGTGAAAGAATGCATTGTCAAAGTTGTAGGATGCTTAGACCCCAATAATGTTTCAAAGTACAAACAACTGCCTCTTTCAAGGAGAGCCATAGCTGATGAATTAGCCTTCAACTTAACAGAATAACTTCATGCAATACTTCAAAAGGAAAACATATATTATTCAATCACTTGAGATGAATCAACTGATTGCAAGTGTTATGCTTCATTTGGATCATAACAGAAGATTTTCTTTGCTATGAAGAGTTACTCACTTTGGGCACTCTTGGAAGAACATGGGGAATAAATATCTTCAACAACTTTCAAGATTGAACTGAATTTGGTAACTTAGTGAGTGTATGTACAGACAGTACACCTTCCATGACAGGAAAACATGAAGGGTTATTGCACAGATAAAAAAAAAAAAATTGTATTAACAGATCCAGATGCTCTCATTTTTTTTCATCGTATCTTGCATCAGCAAAATCTCTGTGCTAAACCTACTATTTTTAAGTGACACTTTGCAACAAGTTACAAGTATTGTTAACTGTACTCATGCAAATGTAACATGGCATCATCAGTTTTGTAACACACTAAAGTTGAATGACGAGGTATTCAGTGTGGATTTGCCAATTCTCAAGTGAATTGGCCATCGCAGAGACAGGTGTTATCTCTGCGAAAATAGATAGTTAAATTTTATGAAGAACAGAATCAGCAATGTGAATTATTGAAAGAAGATTTCTATAGGAATGCAGCATTTCTGTGCGATATCATGTCAAATCAAAAGGACTTGAATATTTCTTCGCAAGGTAAAACTAAGTCTATATACGATATGTGGCCAAAAATCCAAGCATTCTGAAAAAAGCTATTTTTCAAACACTTCCTCTTCAAAAGGAAATTTCAGATGAACATTTTACTCCAATAGCAAAGGTCAATAATGAGCAGGATGATACATTCGATTCATTTGAAGAATATGCAGCTGTTATAGACCTATTAATTGGAGAATACAATGAAAGGTTTACTGACTTTGAGAATTATGACATCATACTTAAATTAGCATTTCAGCCTCATGTAGTTGATATCACCAAGGCACCTAAAGAACTATAGGTGGAATTGATTGAGCTCTCAGTAGACAGACATTTTAAAGTCATTGTTTGATGCTAAGAATGATCCAATTGAAATACAGAAAAATGCAGAATACCCATGTCTTTGGCAACATGCCCAAAAAAAATGCTTTCTTGGTTTTCAACCCCTTATTGCTGCAAATGTACATTCTCTTATCTAACCCAAATCAAGACGCCCTTAAGGCCACAAATGACTGACACCCATCTAGAGGATCAACTGAAACTGCGGACCTCCACGCTGCAACCAAATATTCAAATGCTTTCCAACAAAAAGCAGACACAACAAAGTCATCAAAAGGTTAGTTAACTTTAAAATTAACACATAGTTTTCATTTTTTGAAATTATTAAGTGTACATAGCAGTTAGATTTTTACAAAATAATGTACATTTTTTAGTATATCTAATTGAAGTTTCTTGACGACAACTAAATTAATGCCGCCTTCCAACATGAAAAGTTTCCCCACCCTTGTTTTACTCTATCCTGGGCAATCAACAAGATTGTGTAGAGGACAGACTAAATGACTCCAGACATTTCGTGATACCATCATAACAGCATAGGGATTACTTTCAAGATACTCAGGGTTACACACCATTTATTTTCTCAACATGCCTAATAGCTAATAAGAAGTCAGGCATTACATTGAATTCAGGTTAGAGATCGGACAATTCAGACAAAAAGTTCTAAGCGCATGAGGAAATTTCAGCAGAAACAAAATCATAACCCGAGCTCCCAGTATAGAATTTATTTCACTGGATAAAGCTGCTACTGTCAACCATGGTTCCTGACAGTTCCCAAGCAGTGCTGGAAAGAAGTTACAGGTGGGCTAAGAGGGGTATCCCCTCACTCCTGGGAGCTACCAGGCAGGGCCAGGCACAGCCACAAGATGTCTAGAGTCTAGACCTTTTACTCAGCGCGGCATACAATTATTATTGTTTACTAAGCATTCTATGATGCAGAAAAGATTCAGAAAGTTTAGTAAATGATTTCATCAACTTTCTTGATCAGGACATGCTAACAGCCTAGAAAATCTACCTGAAGTTGCTTTAGTAACCACTCCGCCCCTATCCTCTCCTCTCCCCACCTGGCCATCACTTTTCCAACAGCTGTTGGCCAGCACCATTCCGGGCTGAGGGTGACACACTTTCTGAAGTGCTGTACACAGCCCTGTGTCAACCAAGGAAGGAGGCCTCAGCCGGGGGCACCTCTCCACCCCTCCGTTCGGGATCAGGCGATGCCCAGGGTGACACCCACACACAGCCCAGGGCCCAAAAACAAGAACAGAGACTCCCCTATTTCTGCTTCACTAGCTCCTTATAACAGATCAAAAGCAGCATTCGTGGACCAATACTTTATAAGGCAAAAGTCAGGATTACTAGTGATGAGAATAAAAGAAGGTACGAATGCATGCGAGTCAGCGACACAGTGCACGCTGGATAATACGGAATTCTAAGGTAATCACACACTGCTTACTGATGGCAAAATATTCTGAGAAATGTGTGCTGTTTGGCAGTTTCACCATTGTGCAAACATCACAAAGTGATGATGTCTGTTACACAAACCTGAATGGCGTAGCCCACTACACAGCTGGGCTATATGGTATGTCCTATTGCTCCTAGGCTATAAACCTGTAGAGCATGTTACTGAACTGAATACTGTAGGCAACTGTGACACAAGGGTAAGCCTTTGTGTATCTAAACATATTGAAATATAGAAAAAGTACAATGAAAATATGGTATTATAATCTTACGGGACCGTCGTCATATATGCAATCCATCGTTAACTGACACATCGTTAAGTAGCACATGACTGCACTTCGTTCTCTCGGTTTTAGATACCTTCCCCCAACACCAGAGGAGTTTCAGACTCTTGGCAATCACTCTGCTCCGCTCCCTAGGATCCATCCCATCCCATTCCAGTTTCTCTAACGTGACCTGGCCTGCCCAAAACTGCACCTAGAACCATATTCTCACACACGCACACAAATGCATACACACCCAGACAATGTCACTGCCACTGTGGAATATGCCCGCCACCATCTCATTCCTCTAGTCTCGACCTCTGCCTCACACTTTCACATCCCATGGTTGTCCAACCTCAATGTGGCTTTTGCCCTGTGGGTCCCACCTCTTGTCTTAAGGACCTCCTGGCTTTTCTCACTCACTTCTGGTGAGCCCTCTGACAGGAGGTCAGCACGAGTATTCACCCTCTGCAGTCCAGGGCGACCCCCACCTTCTGCCCAGCCCCAAAAGGCCACGCCTCTTCCTTGCTGCTCTTCCAGCCAGATACAATTACAATTCTGTCTACATCCATTCCTGATCCTGAAGAGTCAATGCAGGATGGTGACTTTGTTGAAACTCACCCTGAATCTAACCAAGTGAGAAACCTCAGCTCAGCACACAGGCCATTAAGGGAATAGTCAAAGGGTTGCACACTGAAGAATAATAACAACAGAGATGTGGAACTCAAAGTTTCAAGGGTAAGTTAGATAATTTTGAAATTATCTAATTTATTCTTTCATATAGAAGACAGAAATCTGAAATGACTCTTTGAGGGCAGACACACTTGTACAAGCAAAGGTTGGAACCTTAGATTTTTTTTTAGATGGCATCTAAGTTGTCTCCATAAACCACCAAGGAGTCATCCCGACAGCTGGCTGACTTCCTTGGTGATACAGCACTGCAATCATCACATCCATGGATTTGGTTGTCAATCTTACAACCCTTGTCTTAGGTAACTCCAAACAAGACCCTGGCTTCTTAGTATCTGTTTCCTCAGCTGCAAGAGACAAGGTCCACATGGCCTGAGAATGCTATGTGGTTCTCAGAAGATCCATGAACCCTTATAAGCTCTTCACACACACAAAAAAAAAACAAAAAAATCATTAAATTCAAGTGATGCCACTGCTGATGTGTTTACTCCCAACCTATGGGAGACATGACTTTAAATTGCCAAATGTTCCACCTTCTTAGCAATAGAGATTTGTAAAAAATCTGTCTGCCCGATTAGGGCACAGTTCCAACTCTTTAGATTCATGCTCACATTCACCAGGGGACTGTGTTAATTGTACCCACATGTTTCTAAAACTTTGGAAGGCAGCAATGTTACAGTCACTGCTAAAAACTGGTATGTCTTCAATAACATGGACAGAAATTATTGTTGGTATTTTATATTACAGACCCAAAGGGTCTTTCTACCCTCCTGGTAAAACAACCTCACAAATGGTGTAAGCTATCATATATCATTTTGATGTTTTAATTTTGCACAGTGTTTTAAGTTTCACAGGTCATATATAAAAACTTCCAGTCTTTTATATAAAGCATCTAAAATATTTAAAAGACAGAAGTTTTTGCAGATCTAAATTTACAGGCTATAGAACCACAGAAGAATCTCTATGTCTTTAAATTGTTAAAAGCAAATAAATGATAAATCTTTTCAGAATCACCACTCAAAGCCCAAAATCCGTAGGAGTAAGCAAAGGAAAAAAGAGAAGGTAATTATAAAAAGATAAACTGTTTTGTGAAGGTGTTTTTGTGGTAAAGTATACGATGTAGTCATGCCGGCAAACAAAGATATTATTTGAAAGCAATCTATTAATAAAAGCCACGTGGTTGTGCAAACGAATAAATGTTCTCAACACAAATTACAAAGAAAAACATTCTGAATGTGAGTTTTCCATGTCATATTTTGGTTTTAAGTCTGCTCAGATTTTTCAGACAATTCTTCGGAACTTTTGAATATCAAATATTGTTTCTCCCCCCCTTTTTGCCTTTATTTGCAGCTATGTATCTCCAGTTCAGCTCACTTGGACCACTTCTTATAAAGTGTCTACTCTGTGTCAGTCCCTGCCAGAGACAGGTGACATAAAAAATAAATAAGGTACAGCCACTTCATTAAGGCAATTACAGGCTACTGAGGTAGAAAAACACAAAAGCAGAAACTTTTGCAAAAAAATATACTTTTTGAAGGTCTAACAGAGATGTATTTTTTGGTTTACACGGTATACCCAGTAGCAAGAAGAAAGTAGTCTCCTTAATTTCCCTGGGCTTTTACTTGGGGTAGTGGTGGGGAGTGGAAAGAGAGATGAAAGAAGAAAGAGATCACAAAAATATGTTATTTTGTGAGGGGGGGGAAAACCCATTAGAAATGTTTCCTGAAAAATTACCAATGGCTACTCATTTTAACAACACTTTGTAAAAGTACTGTAGCCATTTTACAATACTTTGGCCACAAACAACTTCTCCAACATTTCTGGAAACTGTCACTTTGGCTCTAGCAACTTACTGAGCGTGTTTAAGTCATTACATCTTTTGACAGTGACTGTGTAAATGCCACGATTTCTCCTTAACTCAGATAATGGCTATTCAGTAGCCAAAAAGAAAGATTATGCTAACCATACCCTCGCTTACTATCTAGAAAACTACATGTTTCGGGTTTGCACCATCTGCTCGCCCAGAGGAAGCAATCGATGACTTTCCCTGGGAGACGTCACTTTTACTAGGAGTGCTCGCGTTGGCACCCAGCTGAGCTCGGGCCAGCACCTCAGTGGGTTCCACATCAGTAGTGACAAAGAGCACCAGGACGTGGGCTACCACTGCTGGCAGAGAAGCAGGTTTCAAAAGAACACAAGTGGCTAAGGTGAGAAGCAAAAGGAAACAGAGAGATAAATATAGGCACAGAGGTCCCCCCCCCCCCAAAAAAATGTATAAATGTTCAATTCTCAGAGACTTTCGTGGCCAAACACCTTAGGAAACCAGACATAGATCACTGAAACAGTCCCTCCAAAAACATACAACAAAATAATAAAATCAGATACGGGGATCTCCTAAAAACTCTAAGCAATAGTTAATCTAAGAACAAATCATAATTTGTTTTTCCAATTTTTAGACAGCCATAACTTTTTGTGATTATTAAAGACATTTTCATTTGGAATAACCAGGCATGATAGAAAAGTGAGCTCTCTCTAAATTAAAACCTAGGTTTCCCACAATACTTGGGCGAAGGGATAGGTCTGGAAATCAGAGATTGAGCAAGTTGAGTCAGATTCATCTGTAACTGCAGAGAAGTACTAATAGGCTGAAATGCTTGTGATATTCTGAGGAAATATACAAGAATAAAATGAAAATATCCAAAGTGTATTATTAAGTACATAGAGCTTACTGGCACTCATATTTCATGAGATATCTCTATTATCTGAAACTATGTGATCTAAGTCTTGTATTTAAAAGAAGAGAGAAAAAGGCAAAAAGGTTTCAACTGCCTCAGCACCTGTGAACCTCGCTGATCCTCAGCAGTCTTGAACTTGTTCTAACAACATCCTTGCAGTATTCTGTTTGCTAACTGTGTCTGAACTGTCTCCCCAGCAGGCTGCTGGACATCAGCGAGGGCACAGGCCACGCTGCTGCTTTCTCCCAAGATCCCAGTAGAATGCTCAAAGCAATAGATGACTATGAAATTAAAATGCTACTGCTGATTTCAAAAGTTAAAGACATATTGTGTCCAAGAGCACAGATAGTGTAGGGGTCCTTTTGATTTGCATATTATATTGAACATTGAAAAATAAATATGTGCCCATGTCATATAAAGTAACTTATGCCATTCTTATGCTGCAGGTAAGAATGCAGAATAAACTCAAAAGCAAGAAAGTTCGACATGCACTTTCTGAAGAGTTTTAGAAGCATTGCATAAAGAGCATAGAACTATTCTAAAGATCAGGTTCCTGGTATAACCAAAGTTGCTTCTCATAACCAAATATTCCAACTAATTACTAGCTAATTTCAAGTACAGAAAATCAAGGGAAAAAAAACTGGGAAAATATTCATCTCATGTCAAACCTTTGGTCATAGCTCAGGGATTACCATCAATTCAAATGAGAGGCATCTGAATACCATCTAGGGCTACGGTCCCCAACCCCCGGGCCACAGCCCAGTACCAGTCTGTGGCCTGTTAGGAACCAGGCCACAAATCATCCCCCGAGCAGCTGGCAAAGCTCATCTGTAGTATATGTATTTACAGCCGCTCCCCATCGCTGGCATCACCGCCTGAGCTCCACCTCCCCCCTCCTCCCCACCCCCACCTGTGGAAAAACTGCCTTCCATGAAACCAATCCCTGGTGCCAAAAAGGGTGGGGACTGCTGATCTAGAGTCCTCAAAAGACAGTACAAATGGCATGGGAAACTGATTCAGGCATCCTAGAATCCAACTTAATTAGGTTAACTTCCTTGTCATACAATCATAAACAGGAAGGTGATTTAAAATAGAAGAGTCCAGGTGATAATAATGAAAATAAAAACCACAGCAGGAAAGAAAACCATAATTGATAAATCATTAACTGGGATTAGATTTTAGTACCAAAAAAAAGTAACAAAGTTTGCTCCACGCACTATAATACAGCCCTTTGTAATATAATTTGATAAACTGTGTAATATCACATTTCCAATTTTTTTTTTCATTCTGGAGCTATGATTAGACAATAATATATCTGGATATCTGTAATCCAGATATTATCTGAAATAATAACCTTGTTATATCATATTATTTTAATTTGTCAAAGGAAGGAAGTCTTCCAAAAATTTCTTAAACTCAAATATAAATGAAGGGAAAAACTAGAACTCAAGCACTAATTTTTTTCTACATAAAGAAAATAATGATGGGTACACCTAAAGCCCAGTTTTCACCACTATACAACATATTCATGTAACAAAACTCCACTAGTACCCCCTAAATCTATTGAAATATAAAGAAAGAAAGGAAGGGAGGAAGGGAGAAAGGGAGAGAAGGAAAGATGGAAAGAAAGAAAAGAAAAGAGAAGCCTTCATGCAGTTCTTTGAAATACAAAGTTGCTTGGAAGATCCTGAAGTAACTCAAGGAGGAGAATACCAAGTAGCAAATTTTGTATCATTTTTCCACTTCCAAAGCTTCCTTTACTGCTGCAGAAAGATGATCGTCTAAGTTTATTCACCAAATGATCTGATTTCAACATTTTAAAGTTCATTTCACAGTCAATGACCTTCATTCAGTTTTTTGCAAACAAAAGAAAGTTAAATGCCCTCCAAATGATGGGAGATTATAGTTTTAAAATCAACAATGTGGGCACAGTGGCTCACTCCTATAGTCCCAGTTACTCAGGAGGCTGAGGCAGGAGACCGCTTGAGCCCAGGAGTTTGAGACTGCAGTGAGCTGTGGTCAACACCACGGCACTCCAGCCCAGGCAACTGAGTCAGACTCTGTCTCAAAAAAAAAAACAAAAACAAAAAAACCAACAGTGATTTGTACCCATATACATACTTTCCTTTAAGGATATGGAAACACGTCGCATAAATTTATTCTCACATATGATTACAGATTTTTTTTAATTTTTATAATTCCAAATTAATAAACTTAGAAATATTCTATGTGGGAAGCCCAAGTGTCTAGACATACTAAGTCCAACGAAACATCTCCATGAGACTTCAGACTAGCACCAATAATAAAAATTGTCAATTCTCATTAATTCAAGGGACCGTAGTGTTTGGAATACAGCCAGTACCTCATTCTTCTTACTGTCCCTGTGGCCCGCAGGACCTTATCTACCTTATTAGCAGGCATCACTCCAGAATAATAAAACTTAAAATTATTAAGTTGAGACAGGTACTGTTCTCAACACATACTATAGCATTTGATTTTCCACAACTGCCCTGTGAGATCAGAACTATTGTTACACTTATTTGACAGATGAGGGGCACAGCTATGTCCAGTGAATTGCCCAAGACCACAGTCATAAGTGGCAAAACCATATGATCATCCAGTCTGATGCCAGAGCCTGAATACTTACCCACTGCAAGACTTGCCTCCAGTAGATTATTACATAGAGGAAATGAAACCCAAGCTAATCATCAGGGTCAGAAACCTCTTCTTTTTTTTTAATAATCAAAATGAATGTGAATTTCATGGGTGAAATGGTTCCAACTACTGTTTTAATGAGATTCATGGATTATCAATAGACTTAAACCCATATATTAATACCAGGCCCTCAGTTAATTGAGAGTTACTAGTTAGATCATTCTCGCTTATCTTCTTACCCATTTGTCAAGTGTCATATATACTGTATTTATTAAGAACTGTACTGAGTCCTAAACGCTTTTGAACTCCACATTGTTGTACCATTTTATTCTTTATCAATGTTTTCAGATTTCTGAAGTTGACCAAAAGCCTCAAAATTGTAGAAGTCTTCTCCTTAGGTAAGCATATATAAGATTCTGACATTGTAATAAGCTAATGATTCTTTACCTTTTGGAAATCTGATGAAACCTGTGAATTCTAACTTCAAAATAAAATGGATGTAGAAATATATAATTTAAATGTTGCTATAATTTCATGGGGTTACTGAACTCTCACACCCCGAAGATAACAATGAACTTCAAGTAAAGGAACCTAATCTTTTGTTTCTTGTTTTGCATACTTACTGGTTCTATTATAGTGCAATACTCCTTTAAATATCAAGCTTTCTCTAATGAGTTGTAGTCATAACCTTATTTGCAAAATTTCACAGAAACATGATCTTATTTACAAAGATTAAATTAATATACAAATTTTCAAGAAAATAGCTACTTTGCTTACAGGAAAAAAAAATACAAAGAGTCAAAGAATTCTTCTACTTCTCAAATGAGTTCTATCACATATCCAATGAGCAATTTCCCACAAAAAGGCTATCAAAGCACTCACATCTGACAGTAAGCTAAATCACAAATGCACAATTGAAGTCGCCTTATCCTTATGGGCATACCCTCGTCAGATCTGATTGTAAGAAAGTCCCATGACTGATTGTAGATAAGATAGACTTGATCATTACCTTTACAAATTTAATGCACTGTAGTTAAATAACCATGTTCACTGGTTTTAACTGCATCATTGCACTTTCTGATCTTTCTGATAATATAAAAACATTAGAATTTTTAGAGGCGATATCCTGGAGTTGATAGGCTCTCATTTTATTTCCCTTCAGATTTTGGAGGAGTGGATAGCTAGACATTGAGATTTTGTTTTGTTATTTGGAGGGCACTATGTACATATTTGTAAGGGATACTAATCCATATTAAATATTAAATGTTTTGTGTATGTCCCAGCTTTAATGACATTGTGAATACTTTGGACACACTCTTCTGAAAAAATATAAATATACTTAAAAATTAGGTACACAATATCTGGGGGTTCATGGGCCTCCATGAAGCCCAGCTATGGGGCCCACACTTTAAGATCATGAGACCCAGTCCTGTGTTCAGTAGGTAAGTGTAAGCTGACACTTCTATGACTCTTAGGGCTTTACCTCCTTCAAATGACATGAAAATTTTATCTCTGCTCTGCATTTAAAGGTGCTAATCATACGCGAAGACACTCTACATTCATCAAAATTACCACTGCATTCTCTTTGTTATCTGGTGAGTTCCTCAAAGTATAAAGGGATGAACTGCTCTTAAAGTAAAGTCCCTGCTCTTTTCTTTTCTTTCTTTCTTTCTTTTTTTTTTTTTTTTTTTTGAGACAGAGTCTCACTCTGTTGCCCAGGCTAGAGTGCCGTGGCATTAGCCCAGCTCACAGCAACCTCAAACTCCTGGGCTCAAGCAATCCTTCTGCCTCAGCCTCCCAAGTAGCTGGGACTACAGGCATGCACCACCATGCCTGGCTAATTTTTTCTATATATTTTTAGTTGTCCAGCTAATTTCTTTCTATTTTTTTTTTTTTTTGGTAGAGACAGGGTCTTGCTCTTGTTCAGGCTGGTCTCGAACTCCTGACCTCAAATGATCCTCCCCCCTTAGCCTCCCAGAGTGCTAGGATTACAGGCGTGAGCCACCGCGCCCGGCCCCAGCTCTTTTCTATTTCAAAGATTGAGAAGCTGAGGCATGGATGGCCTTCTGCAACTGCCACAGTGACTTCACCCTGCATTTCTCCAGAGAGCTGATCAGGAGACATCCTGATGCTGGCGACACAAACAAGCCAGGAATTAGTCCAGCTAATGTAAGTATTGTCTGGTAGGACACCGTCATCATTCATCTTGTAAATTCTAACCCACCTATACCTTCCTCAAGGTCCTATTGCACCTTCATTCATGACCTCTGTCTTCTTGAGCTCCTTTCAGATGCATTAACGCCAGTGTTCAATTAGCCACGTGATTCTGTATTTATCTTATTTAAATCAGCATCTCTCATAGTCTTTCCTGCTCTCTACTTGCTTAATATAAGTTCATCCTCCATATGTGTCATAGAGCTCAACAGTCTATTAATACACTATTAGGCATATTTCCAGTCCATAGTCATTATTCCTCAAGCTACTCCAAGATTAAGTGGAAGCTAGAAAAACTATTGTTTAAAAGATTCATATTTTTAATTTATTAAAAGTTGTTTCTGATTTTTTTTTGGTCACTTAAAGTCATTCCTTGTAGTTCCTTCCACCAGGTTTCCCAAATGTTGGATTTATCAGGTAAGAAGAGACTATACTAACTGCAAGATTAAACTTATTAATATTTGATATTTCATTTTCTAAAAAATAAAACTAGTATTGCAAAATGATGAACGAGCAAAAGTGAGATAAAAAGTAGAATCTGTACGGAAACAATGAGAATAAAAAGTTTTCAAGTATTCAACATCCTTGGTTACTTTTGCCATGACCCTGTGAGTGGAAACCAGGATAGCATTTTAAAAGCTGGTCACCTTGGAAAACAAAGATACCTCTAAAAATAAAAATCAACATTTCCAGACTACCATAATGGTTTCCTGGTAAACAGAAAGACATGCCTGCTATTCTACCCCCACAAGGGGGTTGTGGCAATTAATTATTCAACATTTGAAAAGTGCTTTGAAAATAAGAAGCTAAGTGCTAAAAATCATCATCTATTTTCAGCAAACCACACTTAAAGTGAACTCACCAGGTTTACTGTGATAATAGAAGCTGAACCATTAGTATAAGTCCATGTTGTCTTTTTCCGTTTCATTTAGATCATTAGACCAAATAGCTAACACCCATATGGAACCTTCTTATCCTTTTGGTCAACCTTCAAGTGTCTTGTGAGTGAAAACCTAGTCCTTGATTTTTCAGAGAAAATATAAATTCTAATAATAATGTGCTTTTACTGGAATTTATAGTGTTTTGCCTATTAGGTATCCTTCCTCTTCTGCCTTTTATTTAAGTTATATAATAAGCAATGAATTTACTAAACATTTCATGTGTAAAACTTTGTGAGTAATTAAAATCTAGTTTAATGTACTTCTACTGTACTAGTTATCATTTAAGCAAACATTTCTTTAGATATTTCTGGTTGAATTACATGTATAAATTTAGATGAACAATCTAAGAATTGCTTAATCTTTATACTCTAAATAAAAGTAATAAACCATTCTATTTAAATAAAAAAGTGTTTTGGATAACCAAATTTTCCTTCTTATATATTCTGGTTTGTATTTATTCATGTTAAAACTCAAAACAATGGCCCAAGATTGAGAAATATATGTTTTTCACCAAAGTATAATTAATACTCACATAAAAACCCGCCTGCATGCACGCTATAGAAGTTTTTAAAAAGGAGGACATTAAGTGGCCTTTAATTAGAAAGTCATGAGCAGGAGGACCCTGTGCAAAGCCATCACATAGTAATTGTGGCCAGCTTGGGATTAAACACACAAGAGTAGAAATCATTCTCACCTATGTCCCTTTTGGAAACAATAAGTAATTTTGTCCAAAATATTATTTTTTACTACTCATATCTCCTCCACAGTGAAAGATCATCTACACAAATGTCATAATTTCATGTTTAGGAGAATTAAAAGCTATACTAACATAATCTTCTTGGATATGGACTTGTTTCCCATTAGACCAAGCTCAACAATGTTCCTCTAAAAAGAGGGTTTATGTATTTTAATCCCCAAAATGCACAGTTTTAAAAGTCATCTTTGCTTTTAGAAAAGGCTTGTTATGCAATGAGTTTTTACCACTCATCATATTTAAATATTAATACATTCTTACACTTCTGCTACTCTATCTCAAATCTTTTATCCATATTCACACCTCCCAGCCACCCCCCCCCCCAAAATGTGGATGTGAAATCCTAAATGTGTTAGACGTTCCTAATCTCAACAGGGAAAAAAAAATCTGCTGGTTTTTTTTTTTTTTTAAATCTTTTGAAGTGTTATATTATTTCCTTCTCCACTCTGCAGGCTTTATTAGGGTGTGTCAATAATAGGATATCAGTAAAAATGTAAGAAATACACACACATCATGTTTTAAAGAAGTGTTTTGTGACATATATTCTTAGCTATCCCTGCTTTAATGTTAAAGTACAATCAGACAGTCACTTAAAAATAAACAATATGATATGTTAGTAGTTGCCATATTTGGGGGGGGGTGTAAATAAGTCATTTCAAATGAAATATTTTCCACCCATATGAATATGAAAGAGACAAAATCTGTCCAAGAGAATTAGCCATGTCCTCAAGTGAATGAGAAATGAATTGGCAAAGACTGAGTCTCCATGAGAACATTACTTTGAATCAAAACCAAATTTCTAAAACACTCCAGGTGATCTGCTCTATATTTATGGAATTTAAACACTGAAACACTGAAAAAATGATTCCATTACATTTAAGAAATAAAACAATTTCATTGTCAATGTTGTATTTATTGATCGTATGTTGTAACGTTTAGATCTAGAACCTGAGAGGGAAGGAAGGTGAAGAGTAAGATGCTGAGGGGCTTCTCAGCTAGACACTGTCACCTGGTCACCAGCTACTTTCACCACCACCACCCCCAAGTCGACAGCGGCGAAAGGACTGACTCCCCCTTAACTTAGAAAGGGCTTCTCTAAGTTACTTCGAGGGAGGCTAAGAACTAACACACACACTCGTAAAACTTTCATCCACCATGTGTCCAAATCCTTCAAATTTTGTCATCAGTGATTATTCCTTTTGCCTCTTTCTTCCAGTAAAAATTAAAAATGCAAATATCACTAAAACACATAGTACATTAAATTATTTCTTACTACTAAATAAAACATGGTCTGATGGTTTCCTCTTGCAAAGAAAATTAGAAAAAAAATTAATAATGAGAGCATTAGCTTTCAAACTCATAGCATATTATAAGGGAACGGAAGGGCTGATAAAGTCAGGTCTGATCACAATAACTAGCACCTAAATCACACTATGCGCTATGCACTTTTCTAAGCATTTCACGTATGTTAACTTACTTAAACCCTAGGAATTAAATAGATAGGTTCGGATAAAGAACTGGAAGCAGAGTCGCCAGAATCACAAGGGACCAAGAATGTGGGTGCTGCGCTGTGCTGTCCAGATCTCCAGTTCAGAACTGAGGTGCTGCCCCAGTGGGTGGGACTGCTGGCTGGCGACACTCAGCTCAATCTTGCTCTGGAAATTACCTTAGCCAAAGAGAGTCCCCTGACCCAAGATCACACCTTGTCCGTGGGCAGCCCACATCTCATGACGGGTTGATGTGGGCTGAAAAGGCCTGGCTCCCTTACCTCAAGCTGGGGCAACTCTAAATGGTCTGCCCGGCTCCAGAGCTCCTGGTGGGATCAGCTGAGGCCTCTGTTGCTATTGTCCTGCTCTTCAACTCCTTCCTCTGCCCAATCCAACTGCCTTCACTCCCCGACAGGCAGTATCCCGCAGTCCAAGTCCCAGTAAACTTCCTGCACAATCTCAGAAACTGCTTTGCAGGGAACTCAGCCAAAGACAGTGGTAGAGACCGGATTCAAGCCTGGGCACTTTGGCTCCAGAGCCCAGTGCTCTCCAACCAGCACAGGGAGATCCTGACAGTCACGGAGATTCAGAAAACGACTTGGAGGGGAGTCTGCACAGGCCGCAGCAGCTGGTGGGTACAAAGAGGGCTAGGCAACAATAACTGAAATTTGTCATGAGATTGCTGGATCTCGGCAACCTCACAAGGCGCCCCAGTTATTCCCGGGGTGCGTCAGCTGTGCTCAGCACCCATCCTGTCATGTTCTTCTACCCAGGCCTCTTCACTGATGGCTCATGACCAGTTAAGAATGCCACTTTCCTGCCCAGGAAACGTTTATACACTCTTGTGCTCCTTTATGTTATAAAGAAGGAGCCTTAGCTGTGTCTAAACAGGGATGAAGGCATAACCATATGGGAACGTCTGGTGCAGGAGCAATAGCTCCTCACATCTTCAGCCCTGACAACATCTCTGAATTACATAGTGAAGACCAATAGAAATGAACAAAAGGGGAAATGATATTTAACATACTGTTAAGACAGGAGATAAGTGTGTGCAATTCATTTTTGAACAATGTACATCAAAAATATCTTAAAGACAATTTTAGGTTAAACACGTAAGCTTCAGTTATCAAAAAATTCAATGAGAGTTAATACTTTATACTCATATCTACTGATAAGAGTAGATAAACAGACCACTCCTGCAATTGAATCAGAATTGTTCACAATTTCCCAGAATCAGGATCCTCAAAATATTATTTCTCCTTCCTTGATTCCACAGACGGTGCAGAGCACTTAGTGCCAACACCTCAAGCTTTCGCATCGTCCCACCGCTGCTCCCCAAGTCACCAGGGTTATGTTAGATCCCATATACCTGGACACCCACCCTAGGACTGAATCTCTCACTTTCTCAACAGAACTAAGATATTATTCTACCAGCTTCTGACTCAGGCAGCAATTTGCTTGAAACCTGGGCCACAGGCTTTAACCTGCTTTTTTCTGTTGCACTGGTTTTTATATAAAGGCCACTGTGTCATTCAAGCCCAGGGGCCATATAGGAATATATGGCATTTCCAGCTCTCTATTTAATTTATGTACACACTGTTACATCTAAAGAAAGTTATCGGCCGGGCGCGGTAGCTCACGCCTGTAATCCTAGCACTCTGGGAGGCCGAGGCGGGTGGATCGTTTGAGCTCAGGAGTTCGAGACCAGCCTGAGCAAGAGCGAGACCCTGTATCTACTAAAAATAGAAAGAAATTAGCTGAACAACTAAAGTATATAGAAAAAATTAGCCGGGCATGGTGGCACATGCCTCTAATCCCAGCTACTCAGGAGGCTGAGGCAGAAGGATCGCTTGAGCCCAGGAGTTTGAGGTTGCTGTGAGCTAGGCTGACACCACGGCACTCTAGCCCGGGCAACAGAGTGAGACTCTGTCTGGGGGAAAAAAAAAAAAAAGAAAGTTATCCAACACAACTGTTTTTAAACTTACACAAAATAAAATGTATTGCATTTATTTGGAAAAGCAAACTGTTTCAGATTGGTGGGATTATCCAAAACGAGCCCAGAACCAAAAGCATTCGTTTCAATTCAGAAATAACATCCAATTTCATTTTATTAGCAACAAGGCGTGGACTTGATTCAGAGAAATTTTATAAGGAGGTCTAAGTGCTCATTTTACAACCTCAAATATAACACCTTCTGGTCAAGGTCCAGAGCTGAGATAAGACATGCTGGGGCAGGTAAACTTTCTGGGAATTGTCATGTAGGTCAGACCCACAATCCTCAGAACAACATTCAGTGACAGCTGAAAGTAACATCAAAGAACAGGAAATTATCCTACAAAATGATAAGTAACTTAGGCAATCTTCTATGAAAAGAGAATAACCCTGGGTAAAGTCCTGGGTAAAGAGAAAATAACCACCCAAAAGATTAAGTCTATTTACCAAACATGCCCATCTTTTCTTTTAAATTTTATAAATCCACCCAAAGATTTGCCCTGGACTGGTAAACACAGCAGTTTCTCCTTTTGGGGTGAAAAGATGCTCACATAAATTCCCACTACATAAACCTACACTTTTTTATATATGCTAAACCTACCTCTCTCGGTTATAATTGGTGCTCCTAGTTCTGATATTCTTGGATTTAGGGGAGGTGCTCATGACATTATAGGCTTCGGTGAGGTCTCCCTTCATACATCAGACTTCACCGTTCCAGACCATAAGCATTCAAATAGGTTTCTTAAAGAAACTCCTTCCTTCTCACAATATGCAGAGTGTTTCTCTAGACCTTTCCCAATTATGTCTGTCTTGAGGTGCAAGATCAAACCCTCAAGGAACATTCTAGGTAATATTACATAAGGTTCAGGCAAGTGGACAAATACAGACATACAGTATCTAAAGTATCCCTATTAATAAATAAGTGAACTCAAATATGTGTTCAAGTGTAATATTTACCAATATACTAAAGTGTAGTGAAACATATTGATATTTCTCTGGAAATACTATACATATATAATAAATAAAACACTTGTTCTGGCTAGGTGCGGTGGCTCACACCTGTAATCCTAGCTCTTTGGAAGGCTGAGGCGTGAGGATTGCCTGAGGCCAGGAGGTTGAGACCAGCCTCAGCAAGAGCAACACCCCCGTCTCTACAAAAAATAGAAACATTAGCCAGGCTTGGTGGTGCAAACCTGTAGTCCCAACTACCTGGGAGGCTGAGGCAGGAGGATGGCTTGAGCCCAGGAGTTAGTTTGAGGTTGCAGTGAGATATGATGACACCACTGTGCTCTAGTCTAGGTGACAGAGTGAGACCCTGTCTCAAAAAAAAAAAAAAAAAAAAACTTATTCTAAAACATCTCAATATATTATGCATTTGCATATATTATAAGACAACATACACCTAACACATAGAGATATATGGTACAGTGATGTTCTCTCACCTTTACATGAAGTCCAGCATTACCATGGTGCCCCAACACTTGTACCATGAAGGAGTTCTACTCTCACTCACTTATATTTATATTTTCCAAAGATTTTAGGGGAACAACATTTGGATTTACAACTCCTAGTTCAATGTGATCAATGTGATCACTATAAAAAAACGATTTGAATGAGGCAGACACCAAATTCAGAGAGATACGCATGAGTAAGTAAATGAATGACTTGTCCTCCTTGCTTGCCACTTGAGCACTTTTTCCAACAAAGTAATAGCTGTGTCTAATTCTGTATTTTTATCTTTTTTTTCCAGCGATCAAGAGCAGGTATAATTCTGTATTTTTTTTATAACCTGTGATCATATATATGATCAATGATTAATAAATATTTCTTCGGAGCAGGCATAAAAATTATAATTCCTTATGAATCTTTTTAGGTAGATGCCTTTTTAGGAGTCTTACAAGTGGTGCTCATTGGGGAAAGCTGGGTAAAGGGTAAGAAAAAGCTCTTTGCACTATATTTTTGCAACTTCCTGTGAGCCTACAATTATTTCAAAATAAAAAGTTTTTTTAAGTGCTAACAATTCATTTTTAATCTCAAATACAGAGTAAGTAAACTTATGTCTGATTCCAAGAACAGATAAACTACAGTCATATCAAAATAAGTTAAGTCATTTTTCCAAGGAACACATCACCATAAACCCTAATAACAAACCTTCATCCCCAAAGCTACTGGAGTCCAAACTTCATTACAACAAAATTCACAAGAAATATTTGAAAGTCCTAACAGCAGTGATCACAGCTACTACCCTGGAGGAATATCTCCAGAAGAAACAGGGTTGAGATAAAGTTGAGTGAGATGATTGAGCATCTCTGGTCTGTTCAGATTTTTAAAGTAACTAAGCATCACTGCATTAAATAAGTATTTTCTGCTACAGAATATGCTGGCCACTGTGAGGATCACAAATTCTGACAGCAAAGAGTGAGGAAGCATACAGTGTAGGAGAACAACATGAGCGCTCATAAAACAAACGGCAGTGCAAAGCAGTGAGCAATAAAGTGATCAATTAAAGTGCAGAATTCACTGCCTAAAGTTTTGGCAGTAAGAACATGTGAGTGCTTGAACGGTATTTTCTTCTGATGTTTTTGGATGGGTGTTTTCATTTCTTAATGCATTTCTCAAGAGAAATTATCTGCTCTCATTTATCTGAATCTTTTGAGACATTTCCTACTCGCCTTCTCTCTCTTCCCTGGCAAAGGAGCTCAACTTGGGAAAGTGCAAACGTGTGAGCTGTGTGTCTCTGCTTAATCTGTTAATGCTCAGCAATTTTCCAAAGGCGATTGTAATCAGTACTTCAGCAAACTCCCCGCCGTGAGGCCCTACTCTCTGCTAACATCATGAGTGCTCATCTCACATTCCTAAGGACATAGTCTCTAGAGGTCAAAGGAATCGAAGGAATTTGTTGAGTAGTTCAACTGTGACGTGTTGCTGCAGCTGCAGTCGTGCAACACGCGAGGGGAGGGTTTCAGGAGTGAGCCATCAACGTGCAGCCTGACGGAGGGTCCCACTGATCGCTCGCTCCGAACAAACATATTAACATTTCACCTGATATTACTTTCAGGACTTCATTCGTGATCCTTCCAGGGGAGAAGGTGCAAAAACCTGGTTATTAGTAAAGACACTAGGAATATTCCAATCAGGCCATATAGGACAGATTCCCATGCTCAAGAGCACAAGAAATGAAAGAGCCAATCCCATCCCCTTGAGATATCAGTTGTCATGATCCAACTCTTTAAACAGTTATCCCTCCCCTAAATCCATAGTACCCATTTAAGAGGAAAAAAAAAAAAGTCCCTTGGGCGAAGGGGACACCAAAAGCAGGAGCCTTGCTTCCAGCATCTCATACAGCAAGAACCAGTCATGCCTGGATCATTTGCTTTAAAAAGACACAGTTTAGGCCGGGCGCGGTGGCTCACGCCTGTAATCCTAGCACTCTGGGAGGCCGAGGCGGGTGGATCGCTCAAGGTCAGGAGTTCGAGACCAGCCTGAGCGAGACCCCGTCTCTACTAAAAATAGAAAGACATTATATGGACAACTAAAAATCTATATAGAAAAAATTAGCCGGGCATAGTGGCGCATGCCTGTAGTCCCAGCTACTCGGGAGGCTGAGGCAGTAGGATCGCTTAAGCCTAGGAGTCTGAGGTTGCTGTGAACTAAGCTGACGCCACGGCACTCACTCTAGCCTGGGCAACAAAGTGAGACTCTGTCTCAACAAAAAAAAAAAAAAAAAGACACAGTTTAACTTCTCAAAGGAACTCAGAAGATGAGATTTTCTGCAATTCACTATTTTTAAAATAGCAGTTTAACAAGGCTCACCATAACTACCCTTTGTATTTATTTCCATTTTCCATAGCATTATATCCATAACAGAAAACAAAAGCTGTCTACTATACCAGATGATTCTATTTTCCACCAAATCAGCCACATGTGGGTCAAACACACACGAGGTATAATACCTAAAATGTAGTCTGTCTGTTACTGATGGAGGGGTGAAAAAAAAATGAAAGTAATACCTAAAATGTAAACGTCTTTATAAAATGTAGACTGATTTATGTTATACTAAAGTAGTATGTTACATGCTCCGTACTCTTGAGTACCACAAAAGTTATACTTAAGTGATGACAGAAACCAACCAAGACCACCACAAGCTCTTAAAAAAAAAAACCAAAAACACTCAAATACAAGAAAAAAAGGAAAAGAATATCAGTCTTCGCCTAAGAAAATCTAATTAGATTTCCATATAAAAATCCAAGTTTTCTGCTGCAAGCCTGATTTTGCAAAGAGATCGCTACTATTGTTTAAAGGAACATAATGTAATTCTCCAAAACAAAAATCATGCAAATTTTAATTCTATTTAATTTAAAAATGAAAATAATGTACCTCTCAACCACTTTTCAGATAAAGAAAAAAGAGAGTCACAAAGTCAAGCCAATAGCTGAGAATCGGATCTTTCTGCAGGTTAAGAATTGTTGCTTTACTCAAAAGTTAATAAGGTGTATGCTGCAAGTTCACTTTGATATTATAATCACCATATCAGAAACCCCTTATCCATATTAGGCTAAAAAGGCTCTATACAAAGCTTCAGTTTTCAGCTATTAGTCATCCTTAAACGTTCAATTTTGTATGAAACATGGTTTCCAAGGTATCAGCACTGGAGAACCCACTACAATATTTTAAATCTGGAAATTTGTTGGCCAGCATTCTAATTATAGAAGCTAAAAATATTCAGTGTGTAAGCTTTGGGGGATCACCCACAGTGTGAAGAGCAGTGTAATCATTTTCAAGGGTTCTCCAGGCCCTGTGTGTGTTACTGGAGGGCATAAATTTAATATGAACTATATAGTGAAAGGGGTGATCTCAAACTGCTGGCTATTAGACACAATTTTTCAATCTGATACTTGATAAACCCTGTTCCCAACTCAGCTTTGGCAATAAAAAGTAAAAGTCCTAGAGAAAAACACGTAAACCACAGTTTGAGTCACTCAGAGTAACAGCTTAGGAAAGATGCTTGAATGTGTTGTTCATTCATTCGGCCAACAAACATTTATTAATATGCCAGGAACTGTTCTCAGTGCTGGCACAGTTCAACTCAAGAATAAGGAATGCTGTAGAATGCGACAACAATAATAATAACTAACATATGTACGGCCATTAACAGTTCTGCACACGGTTTCACAAAGATCACCTCATCTGCCCCTCGTAAATCCTCTGTGAATCAAGTCTTATAATCATTTCAATAATGAAAAAAGAGAGACATGGATGATTTTTTTCAATTCCCCAAATCAAACAACTAGTAAGAGAGGTGGGTGTTCAACTCCTATTCTAAAAGTCCAAATACAAATCTCCATGGGTCACTGGGCAATGCAACGTTACAGGATGCTCTACTTCTATGTAAAGCACTAAGGACAAGTTCTGTTATGTTTTTTATTGTTGTGGTAAAGGTTTTTGTTTTGGTTTGTTTTTCTGGTTTTTAATGACAAAGTCTCACAGATCCAGACTATGATGTTTACAAGCTCAAAATGCTTCTAATCTCTTTTTTTTTTAATTTGTACAAATTTATGGGGTACGTGTGAAATTTTCTAACGTGTATATAACGCGTAGTGATCAACTCAGTTTTTAATCTCTTTACCCACTTACTTTACCTATTAGATGGACATGTTGGTGAATGAGTTTGCCTGGTTAGCTGAGTTTTCTAAACAAATAAGAGAAGTTAACTCCCCAGGTATTAAAATCCTTCTTACTTGGGATAACAACAAATATTGGACAAAAACTTCATCAGCAAAAAATATGAGCATTACTTTATAAAAAAAAAAGTATAGCCAATAATCATATGAAAAGGTAGATAAGGTACTCTGGGAAATGCAAATCAAAACCACAATGCAAAAAAAAAAAAAGAAATAAAAATGAACTTCACAGTAAGGTAAAAAACAACAACAAAAAAAACCCACAATGCGATACAACTACACATCCTCCATAATGGCTAAAATAAAAAAAGACAGATAATATCAGCTTTTATAAGGATGTGAAGTAGATGCCACTCTTATACAATGCTGGCAGGAGTGTGAATTAGTACCAGTTTCGAAGGATGGCACTATCTACTAAAATCAGTCCAGAAATTCAACTCACAACACACACAACCGAAATTTCCACATTTACCAAAAACATACATAAGAATGCCCACAGCAGCACCATTCCTAATAGCCAAAAACTGGAAACAATCCAAAAAAAAAAAAAATGAGTAAATCAAGAATGAAATGGATAAACATACTATGGCATTCTCAGAAAGCGGAATACTGTAGAGTGATGAGAATAAACACACTGTTGCTTCATACAAAACAAGAATAAATCTCACAAACATGCTGTTCAGCAAAAGAAGTCAGACACAGGAATACACACCATGTGATTCAGCGATAGAAAGTTAAATTATAGGTAAAAGTAACCTATTGTCTCAGAAATCAGGAGAGAGGATACCATGGGGGGAAGTAACAACTTGCAAAGGGAAGAAAGAAGAGGTTTCTGGATGCTGGTGATGATCTACACCTTGGTCTTGGTGCTGATTACTTGGATGTGTTCACTTAGGTAAATCACTAAGCTGTTCACTGATGATTTAAAGACACGTGCAATTTTCTGAACACATGTTGTATTTCAATAAGAATTTGATAGGACAAAGGGGAGGGAGGAAAGCAAGGTAGAAAGCAGAAAAGGAGGGATGGAGAAGGGGGTGCAATGAAATGATGCTATCAGGGTCTACACCTAAACAGTCCTCAGCCCCTGTGTTTGCTTTAGTTCTTAACTTCTGCTTGTAGTACTTTGTCTACCTCTTCGTTTGCTACCAAGCTGTCCTCAGGCACTTCTCAATGTTTTTCATGAAATCTGCCAATATCAACCCATATCTGTCTTCTACTTTGTAGTTTCAGAACAGTATGTTTGTTACGAGAAAAAGACTCTGAGGGCTTTCCTATGGGTAAAGTGAATTCTTTGGAATGTATGTCTTTTTTTACCCTCTATTTTACCTGCGCCGAGGCCTTTTTACTAGGGAATATGCCAAATATGGGAGTTCCAAGTAGAAGAGGTTGTTACTAGATCCTATCAGTGAATACTAGATCTACAAGCCAAAGCTAGACTAACATGAAAGTCCAGATCCCAAAAGTTTTCTTATTTGCAAATAGTATAAAACAAAATATTAATCAGCAAATATATTACCAAAAAAGAAAGGAAACTGCCAATTTCTCACGGAAGACATTATGAACAGCTTTTCTAGCTGTGCCACTCAGTTTTAAATACAATATAGTCTCTTCTCATTTTGTATTTTCATTCATTTGGATTTTTAAAATCACCCCAAAGGTATACTAGCAGTTTTCCACACAATTATCCACAAGGTAAAAAATACCCAAAGCCCTGAAATATCAGTTGGTGATTATTTATTTCCTTTAACATCCTAATTTCACATAACTTCTTTCTGTGTTCATTCTACATGAAAAACTAAATCTAGCTCTCAAGATTGGAGATAAAATTGGTATACTCAAACTGAAAATTATTCTCTAGTGAAACACCCTGGCATTGCAGAAACTGAAATAAAGTTGGGGCAAGTGGGCACTGATGCTTAGCGGAATTACCAACAGAGAACAGAAACTACTACTTTAAAACAGGATAAACTTTTATTTACTTTAGTATCTTCTGCTGTGATTAAAACAATATTCATGCATATGTTGACAGTCATTCAACAAACATGTATCACTAGTCAAAAGTTAAAACATTCATTCATACCTCCATGAATAATTTTCCATTAAATTTTTAAAAAGTATCCAATTCCCTTAGTTTCCTCATCTTCTCAATGAGCATTATAATCCCTTACATCTACTTATTTAGTAGGAAAGAACAAGATGATGTTTTGGTTTACACAAACAACTACAGAAGTACATAGTTTCTCCATTACTATTTCCACTGCCATCTTTTTCAAATACAGATGCTCTTCACTCACAATGACTTTATGGCCCAATAAACCCACTATAAATGGAAAATATCGTAAGTCAAAATGCATTTAATACCTCTAACCTATTGAACATCATAGCTTAGCCTCACCTAACTTAAACATGCACAGAACACTTACATTAGCCTACAGTTGGGCAAAATCATCTAATACAATGTCTATTTTATAATAAAGTGTTGAATATCTCGTGTAATTTGTTGAATACTGAAAGTGAAAAACAGAATGGTTGTATGGGTACTCAAAGTATAACTCCTACTGAACTTGAATCACTTTCACGATAAGCTAAAGTCAAAAGATCATGAATTCAAACCATTACAAGTCTGGGACCATCTACACATAACTCAATTCAGAGGCAAGTAAGACATTGTCATTAAGGAATAAAATTATGAACATTATGAAGAAGATTGGAAGAAAAAGTTTTTATCTCTTCTTTGCCACAGTAGGTAAATAAAGTCATTACTATTCCACCTACCTCAGCCTCCTGAGTAGCTGGGACCACCATGCCCAGCTCTGTCTTTTGGATGCCTTGTTTGAAGTACGATTGCACTTCTGAGACTACAGAAATGCAATAAAAGTCATTGCCACAAACTCATTACGACGATAGTAAATATGGTTTGAGATAAAATAAAATCAGCCACCTCTACAAATTAGAGTGTGTGTGTGTGTGTGTGTGTGTGTATGTAAACGTACATTACATGGAACCGAGTTGAAGAGAATCTGTCCACACTGCAGGAAAAATAACTAAAGGTGTGCACTACTGAGGATATAAAATATCATCTTCATGTGAAAAGAAGAGCAGCATATTTTCCACTTTGTGACCCAAACATACCAAGTGTTTAAATATAGGAAGAAAGGCAAAATGCATTTAGAATACAACTTAGCCCTGACCTCATAGGGAAAAAAACATTATTCTTCCCCTTCCCTAAAATTCCTACATTATGCAAAAGTAGTAAGATCTAATTTTGTAAAGTCTTACTAACTTCCTGAATGTTCCTTAACCATTTTGCTAAATGACTCCCTAAAATTACATAAATTTGATAACTCACAGGTTGCTTTCAGAAGCGGTGTCAACTGAAATATGTGTTCTGCTTATACCTTCCTTTGTCCCCTTCAATCATGCACCCTGATTTCCTCCACTTAGCAATCAAGGAAAAGCTACTTAGAAACTTCATCATTAAATGTTTCTCTTCTCAGTTTGTTCTTTCCAGTCCCAATCTTATTATCAACTCCTGTCTTAGATTTCATTCATATTATCTTAAATGCAAACAAAGAAATCCAAGAAACAAGGGGATGATGTGTCTCACCACTCTGAAGTACAGCAAATTCCCTCCAGACTCTTCTGCCCTAACAACAGCAGTCCTTGTGGACTGCAGGCCCTCAGGGGCAGGCAGACAAACCTGATTATCTCCATGATTCACTACCATTTCCTTTTCTTAAGTGTTGTGTTTTCCTTTAAGATGCAAGCTATGGCCACACTATCTCTCTTGTTATCACGACAAGGGATCAGAACCTCAGAATGGTACTTGCCAGAGCTCAGTGAAAAATGAGATTACCACCCGGGTGTGCTGGAAGGGGTCCCAAAGGTTATCCGATTTCTACCACATTTTTCCTCTAAATACAATTGCCTGTATTCTTTTCACACAATATCGCTCCAGATCCAACATGTCTTCTAATCATTTAAAAGACTGAAATGATACAACTAGCATTCAAACATTTAAAGGTATTTAATGCTGAGTAAAGGGACTGAAAGAGAGACATCACTATAGACTGAGAGTACATTCTGGCAATCTCATTGGCTACGGTGCCTTACATATGTTGGTCTCTAGAAATGATCCCCAAACAGCAAATGACACCAAAAGCTTCATTTTGAAAAACACTCAAATACAAAATGTTGGGAGTTTCTTAGTTTGCCCTCTTCTCAAACGTGCCTGGAACTATCAAAATATCCCATCTTTTCCCTCTCACCCCCACTCCTATAAATGCCCTATGCCTTGACAGTTCATAACGCAGGAATACCGCTTTCCTGTTTCTATCTGCGTATGTGACAGTTTTTGTGTCATCTTACTTGACAGATGGGGATAAAGTTAAAACAAATCATTTCATTTCAAAATTTAATATAGAGACCAGAATCCTATCACCACTTTTAACTTTAAAATGAAAGTAAAAGCTTTTTCTCAGTTATGAAAGCTATAGAGAAATAAACAGGCACACTTCCTTTGAATGGAGTCATACTAATAACTTCAATCTAAGTGCTATCATGACCATGAAAATTATTTAAATGCTAGTATGATAGGCACAGGGGAGGAGTTCTTAGAAACATTTTCAAAACATTACATTGGCTGTAAGAAGATACTGAATACTGCTCTAACAGCACTGCAGAATCTATTCAAATAAGAATGGAAAAAATAAGCCCTAATGAGCAACATACACTTTAATTAATTCAGGTAATATTCCAATTCCAAGTCCCAGATACAAGAAAAAGGATAAATACAATACAGTGCAGCGTCTCAGGAAAGGAACAGTTCCAGGATTTGAGACAATGTGCGTTTAGTACAGCCCAGCGTCCTCGGCTTCTCATTAGGGGCAACTTTCTAGGGCACTGAAGTGAAATGTGAAAAGAAGTGACGAGAGTAAACCACAGTGGATACTGCTCTTCAATGTCAAGACTGGAAGGAGCTTGCGGGGCAATTATGCTGAGAAGGTAGGGCCTTGAGAAGGAATGAGGTGTGGAAAAAACAGAAGTTTTACAAGAAACTCAGAGAATGCTCAACAATGCTAGAACAGAGGTGGAACCTCTTCCTTCTCCATCCTTCACCTCCAAGTTCAAGTTTTCCCTTTGTTCTTTAAGAACTTTTTTCCGGGTGGTGCTTGCTGCAGTTTGCTGATGTAGTTCCCAACTCCTGCCTGCCTTTGGTGACTTATTAACGGACTGGCAGAGGCTGGCTAAAATGCACTTAAGAAAAAAGAAATCACCTCTCCTTGCCAAGACGCACATGCTGCCCAGTACCTGAGGAAGAGCTCCGCTGTCGCCGGCCAAGAGAAATTCCAGTTTAACCTCTGCCTCCCCCTTGCAAGTCCATTGCAAATAAATGTGTGTGTTGCACTTGCAGAGAATCTGCCTGACTCACCCCCCGCCTCTGGTGTGCCAGGGAGATGTGAAAGCTCTGTCTTGGAGAGGGCAGTGAAGTGGGGGCCGCGGCCCCAATGGCCCTGAGAGTACCCCAAACGTCCCCTGCTGACAGGTCTGGATATGTGTCCCTCTCGGGCAGGTGCCGGGCCACACTGCGACCACCCAGAATCACGGGAACACACGTGTCACTGCACTCGAGCCTAGCCCACCGCGTACACTGGCCCTACAGTCCTGGCAACAACGCCCAGTTATGCGCAGGGGGCTCTGCAGCGGGGGACAAACAGGACCACCCAAACTCCACCTCTACCCTAAGAGGAAAAAAGTACTTTTCCGCGGAAGCAGCCTCCACACGCCGTTGGCGCCCAGCCCAGGGGATGCCCGGCCCTCGACTGACCCCTCTCTCTCCCTCCCCGGAGCGCGCCCTCTGGGATCGGTCCCCAGGCCTGCGCCCGCCGCCCCCGAGTCCCCCGAGTCCCCCGCCGCCGCTAGGCTGGGGACTCCGCCGACCCTCCCTGCTGCTGCCCGAACGGGCGCTCACCTCCTGGGGTCCGGCTTCCGTCGCTCCTCCAGTTTGGCGG
Source organism: Eulemur rufifrons (assembly GCF_041146395.1). Lineage (NCBI taxonomy): Eukaryota > Metazoa > Chordata > Mammalia > Primates > Lemuridae > Eulemur > Eulemur rufifrons. Next base: position 22,878,414 of record NC_091006.1, read on the forward strand.
TGGAGTGTGGGGCCGCAGCGATCGCTGCTGCCGCCCTCGCTGCCACCACGGCCGCCGCCGCCGCCGAAGCGCTGCCCGGCGCGCCGCCGGGTTTGGAGGCTGGGGGCCCGCGGGATCCCCGGAGGCGCGAGCCCGGAGCGCGGCGGGGCCGAGCAGCGGGAAGTTGGCTCTAGACGCGGAGCGAGCGGGCGCCGGTCACCCGCGCCCGAACAGTCACAACTTTGTCGCCTGGCTGGGTTCGCGCTTCGGAGGGAGGCGAGCGCGGGAGAGCGGGGCGAGGGCGCGGGGACGGGAGGGTCTTCGGAGCAGGCAAGACTGCAGCCTGCACGGCCCGCGAGGGGGAGAGGTGGCGCGGGGGGAGATGTCTACACGGCCCGCGTGGTGCGCGGCGAGTGAGTGTGAGGGTACCGGCGTCTACTTTGCCTCCTGCAGCTCCTGCATATTTATGGGGATCGCCACTGTTACTGCCAGTAACTAACACTGCAGCGGTGGTGCCCAGCCCGGGCGCCCCTCGGGAGCGAGCCGGGGGACAGGAGCTCAGGACAGGCGGCCGCGGCGCAGGCTGTGCCGCGAGCACGAGCCCGCGATCCATATTTAAAGCCGCCAGTGGCCTCGGCCGGCCCCCTGCCCTGCCCTCGCTCGCGCCCGCCCTCCCGGCCCCCACCGCTCCGGGCCGTCGCTCGGCGTCAGCCGCCCGGGCACCCGCGGCGGCGGCGGGGAGGGGCCTCGAGCTGCGCCGCCTCCGCCGGGGGCTCCAGCTCCGCACCGGCCTTTGCCTCCCTGGGTTCCTTCTCTCTCACGTCCCGGGCGGGCGGCTAGTCCAGCTTTTTGTCCTGTTCGGGAGAGTTCCCGCTGGGGAGAGCCTGAGCTCCCATGCAGACCTGCAGTCGCATGCGTTTCCCAGCCCAGAACACTCTTGACACTACTTTGTAAAACTTGAGTATTGCAGGTAGAGAGAGTGCCGCCAGCACAGCCTCAAGTCACTGCTCACCTTTTAACAAAGGATGTCTGGGGAGAGCCTGGGTCTCAGCCTTGTCGGCTTCTTTCTTCCTGGCAGTTAGGGACACACCCTTAGCCATCCAAGGGAATTTCTTGAATGTGCAAAGTGATTACTTGTATTCGCTCTGTTCCTAAGTGTAATTAACGAGATGTAAGTATCCTTTGCCAAGCAAATGATAGTAATGTATCAATGACCCCGCACCATTACGATCAGTTAGGTAAACCGGTAAGGTAGGAACAGACTCAGCACAAACACCATCTAATGTTCTCACTACTGCTAGTCAGTAGCCACTTTAATGGGGTCCAGCCACACGGTTTATCATGCAAGTGTATGTGCATTTTCTAGTAATACATATAATGTCTATGTGTGGAAGTTACTGACCAACGTACATTTTCAACAGTAGCCACCAAAACACATAAAGCCCAAGAGAAATAATTTCACATACCGCCTAACTGGTCCTAGTTGCTAGTCTTTCCTCAACATAAAGCTATGTAATAAGACCTACAGGGGAAAAAAAAAATTGGAGGTAGGGAAGAAATATTCTGTGGACAGAGGCTTTTCTTTCCAGTATTCAAAACTGGAAGAGATCCATGGTGCTGCACTAGTGCTTGGGAAACTGGTATAGAACCTGTATCTTTTTTAAAAGCTTGTATGTTTAAAATCCTTAGTCAATGCTCAGAAGGTACCTACTAGGTACCACCCCACGCTGTCTAATGTCTGAAATTAAAATGTACTAATGTCATGTATCTCTCTGTTGTCACATCAGGCTCACATACATGTTCACACATTCAACATAACCCACTGCAGTGACATGGGAAATTCAAAACCAAAGATGAAAACAAAAATTTAGCTTTAAAGCTTTTGCCTAAGTAATTATTTTTTTTTCTAGACTAATGTTAAAATTGACTTTCACTCCCTGAACACGCAGTTAGCAAGAATCAGCAACCCCAAAGTAAGCTCACAGGCAAAGGGAAGTCACTTTTGTATTAAGAATTTGCCTCTGCTGTTCAGCAGTTTTTCACACTGTGGATTATGTATTTCAACATAGCTGGCAATTTCTCATTATAATCGTGAACCAGCCATGAATAGTCAGCTTTGGTGAATGTTTGAGAAAGGAAAAGTCCAAGAAACACATTTTCCAAGCATTCTGCTGCAAAATGTCAAACTGTCTTTCACAGAAACCAGATAAGTAACTCCTGGAGGCATTTCACTATCAAGATTGGCAAGATTTTACCGTGAAAGGGGTATAAAGTTGGCATGTGGGGTGGGAGGCAGGGAGAGAATACGAGTACTATGCAGGTCACATTTGGTGTGTCTTAAATTAATGAGAAAAAGTTATCTCTGGCAAAGAGTCAACAACCTCTGTTATCACTCTCATTACTTGATGTTTGCTGTCCCACAATTAAAAAAGCATGTTCCATTTCCTTTCCTATTGATTATTGTCCAGTAATTGAGATATATGTGTTTTTCCTTTAAAAGGTCATTGATTAACCTTTCTTAACTCTGCATGTGGTCACTTTTGCTATTGCTTTTCCGGGTGTAAACAATGAATCCTGAGATTTCTGTTCACCAAATCTGTGCTATGTCCCTCCATTCTCATAAGCCCAAAAAAAGAATTATTTGTTCCTTCTGTCTCGGGGTTCACACAGCTTGGTGACAAGAAGAATGAGCAGAAAAATTGATGGAATTAGGGGGAAAAAACGATGTAAGTAAGCTTTACTTATAATGATTTGTTCACCTTTTAATCAGTAACTCTCTGTGCGAAATGACTTTCTAGAATACCCACCCACTAGTTAGCTTATAAATCAAGTTTCTGTCCCATCATACAAGGTCGCAATAGGCACCTAAAGGAAACAGAAAGATGGAAGGAAGAACCTTTGTTTCAATGACAAGCACCATCTAGTGGCAGCAGGTGATGAAACCACCTGACCATAGAATGTCTCCAAGAAGACTGAAGATGAAAGTTTTTGAATAGGTCGTCCAGGCATTCCTGGTCTCTTGTAAGCATGACATTCTTTGATTCTAAGGCAAGAATGTTGCATGTAGTAAAATAATGCAATTAATAGGACCTACGATGATTACTGCACATCTGACTGCAGATAAGGTTACTGACATAGGGTTTTCTCATCTTTGCATGGCTTTGAATAGGTCCTTAAAGACTTCTGTATCTAAGTTTCCTCATTGCATAAAATAAATTTAATTACATAAAATAATAAGAGTGATGGCTTGTCACTAGATATCATCTGTAAAGCACTTTGTTCAACAAATGGCAGAATCCATAAATATAATTTTTATATTTAGGGATTTTTTTCATTATTCTATTTTCGTAGGAAAGAAAGGTAAAAAGTATTGTTGGATGTTTATCCTGGAGTTATACAAAATTATAACATTCATACACATCTCACATTGGGGCCTAAACAGAAAGGTGGTAATAAACACATTCTATCTCGTTACTACAAACATCAAAGACTGATCAGAAATGTTTCTCAATATCAAGCCTTTTTTAAATACATGGCTCATCCATAGTCTAACAAACATTTTGCTATACAGAATAAAGATTTTATTTGTGCTAATATTTACTTAGACTTGTAGTTGTTTTGTTATTAAGCAATATTGCAACAGAATGATCATTAAAGTCACCACTCTGTCAATTTAGCCGACCACTTCATTATGTAAGAGTAAGAAAAGAGAAAATCACTTTTTCTTCTCATTCTGGAACCAATTTGGGATGACACGAAATATGATAGACAGATCACTGAGGGCCTCGTTTTTGTTTCACTTATAGTCTAGAAAGTATTCATATTCAGTCTGACAAATTCCTGAATAAATTCAACTAACCTAGATTTATAATCTACATTTCCTTCTTCAAACCCTAGGTTTAAAAATAGCTGTAGCCCCTTTTTCTGAGTAGAGAAGGAAAATGAACACAGTTTTTGCAAGCTGTCAGCATGGCATGAGCTGAAAAAATAATTTTATTTGGTTAAACATGTGTCATCGGTGGCTTCACAGCTTTAACGACTAAGCTTTCAGCCATATCCAACTGTCATTTTTAAAACACATGTCTAAAGTCAAACATTAGAAGAGGTTCTAACTTCTAAAAATGTTGAGGAAGGCAAGTTACTCAAACTCTCTGGGCCTCGTTTCCCTCACCAGTAAAATCAAGGAGCTTAAGATAATTACACAAAAATCCAATAATTCCAGTAGGATACCAGAATAATTTCCACTAATAATACTCGAACAATATGTCTGTGATAGAGAAACATACAAATCTTTCAGAAACGGTATTGACACATTAATTATGAATGCTCTGTTTAATAACCACAGGCCAGTGTTTCAGCCTCTTCCTCCTACAGGAATTCTCCCATGGATCAGCGTAACACAAGACACAGGCCTCTCTGTTTGTGAGGGGAAGGAAAACTGAACAAGAGGTACCAAGCCACTAAAACCCATGCACCTGATTTAAACCATTCGTCTGGGTTTAAGTAAGATAGTAGAGAATACGTCAGACTTCTTTACCAGAACAGACTCTTGGGACCCTGGGACTCTGATTATCAGTGTGTGTGTGTGTGTGTGTGTGAGTGTGAGCACGCTATGTAATCACACCAGCCACTTCCCAGACACAGAAAGGTGCTTGTTCCTTTGTATCCCGCTGGCCTCCTCACCTCCTTGGGAGCTGAATGAGCCCAGGTGGCTGTTCTGAAGGTGCTCTTCCATTTCCACCTGTGCCCTGAGTCTGGCGGATCCAGCTGTCCCACTGCTTGGAGACAGGTTTTCCTATGGACTGGCCACTGGATCCCCCTGGGCTGTAACCATTCACCTCCCTCTTGTCTGCTCTTCTGACAAGGCCTATCCTGGAGACCACAGCACCACAGTCTCCTTGCAAGCAACAAAACAGTTGACATTGCAAGGACCCGTCTACCGTAGCATCTACCTGATGCCTTCACAGGAAACACTGTGAGATTGAAACCTGAATACAACTTGACTCCTCACCGCAGCTCACCCCGCCCTCCTTTAGGGAAAGAACGTTCTGAGCAAACTGCCCTTATGGATTTTCAATTTCCCACTGCTAACCACAGGATGCTCCGTTCTACACAGAAAATGGGGCACGATTGGGCCATCCATTGAGTCAACAAATCTTTACAAGAACCTGTTCACTTTGTGTCAAGGACTCTTTTAGGTGATGAGTCCCCAGAACAAGTAGACAGGTTCCTGCTTCACAGGTGTCACAAGTAAACAAATAAATGGACAAGATAATTTCCACTGTCTTGGAATGCTCAACGCAAGAAAGTGGTAAATGCCACGAAGAGGGTGACCGCTCATCGCAATGTACAGTCCCTTTACCCCCATTATCCCTTTGTGATGATAGCAGCACTCTCTTGCACCTCCAAAGTGAGACGCTAGTGAGAAATACAGAATCACCTCGGCTCTAGAAGAAATAAAGTGCAATGATGTAATAGAGTGGACAGGGCCAGGTCGAGCCACTTCCAAGTGGGGGTTAGGGAAGGCCTCTCTGAAACAGGGGTGTTTGAGCACAGATCTAAATGACAAGAAGCAGAAATAGGAACATTTTTAAAGGCAACTGGACAGTACAAGCAGCATCTGGCACGGTACCTTACACATAGTAGGAACTCCGTAGCAACAGCGTGATCGATCAAATTCTCTCTTTCTTGGAATGTTCAAAATAGGCTTACTTAACCAGAATATATTATTATTAAGACAGATTTCAGGCTCCACAAATTCCTTAAATCATCATTCTTCTTATACAACAATTTTTAGACTGTATCTATATATTTATGTCCATGTGCATAAAATCTCTCTCGAAGGATACATAAGCAACTAAAAGCACTATTTGTCTCCAGGGAGGGGAGTTAGATGATTATGATGCAGTCACAAGGAGGAAGATTTTAACTGAATCATTTGTACTTTTTTTTTGAATTTTAACCATGTCGATAGAGTGCTTATAATTTAAAATATATAAATAACTCCATTTACCTGCCTAGAGATATTTTTCCATATAAATAAGTATATAATTTAAACAAAAGCTCACCTGATAGATAGATTAGTAATTTTACAAACTATGACACAGTGGCTACCGAGACACCAGGGACAGGACTGGAATGTCCAACTCTTTTCATGCTTATTGGATGCTGTTCAGTGCTGACAGTATTTGCTCACTGCCTACCTGGGCTCCGTTCAAATCAGTGTCACGGAGACAAAAAGATTTTCAGAAGAAAATTGCCGATTTTCTTGCACCTTGGCAAATAAAAAACAGTACAGAATTTTAAAACAGCACTTTATCAGACATCTTGCTGTAACTTTGCTTAGAGCAGTTAGTTTTCAAAAATGAAAATTTGTTTTTTTCCATTATAAAAGCAATGTAGTTTTATTATTAAAAAGTCATAAAATAAAGTAGATGGAATGGCAGTGAAAATATCTCTTGCAGAGAAGACTGATAATATTTTGACATTTTCTGTGCATAATTTAGATCTGTGATTTCCAGTTGATTGATCATATTGAATAAAAAATAAGGTATGGTCATTGAAGCTAATTTTGAGCATCTCTTTTGGCATAGAACACAAGTTTTAAGAGATCTGGCTAGAAAAAAAGGGGGAAATCTGAATTTGGTCCCATTTTTTTAAACCCAGGTCTTAGCTGTTGTACTCTTATCTCCACACAATTCCAGAACTGCCCTTCTGCTTATGAAAATTCAGCTGGAATAGGCTTCTATTGACAGTTTCTGCTATCTGGCAATGAAAACATTGATAGCCTCAGTAATGACAATAATAATAACAATAATAATAATATTGGCCAACACCTACATAGCTGTTACAATGTTCCAGGGACTGTCCTAATAAATTATTATAGCTCCCTTAATCTTGTTAATAGTGGTACTACTTTCATCTTTGGAAGAAGCTGTATGACTCTAAAAACTCCCTGCATTTTTATACATGGTCAAATCTGTTTCAGATTAACTCAAAATTTGAGGAAGTTTGGAGTTGGGGTTGATCTTTCTTTGTGAACTTAAACATCTGATCCAGAAGAGTTAGCTAATTGTTGGGGAAATCTACATACTGTAATGCCTAAATTATGTCTGCTTCTCTAAATTCAACCGAACCTGACATGTATATATTGATATTAACACCTGCATATACTTCGGTTTTTTTGTTCTTTCTTTGTTTTTTTGAGACAGAGTCTTGCTTTGTTGACCGGGCTAGAGTGCTGTGGCGTCAGCCTAGCTCACAGCAACCTCAAACTCCTGGGCTCAAGCAATCCTCCTGCCTCAGCCTCCCAAGTAGCTGGGTCTACAGGTGCCACCACGCCCAGCTAATTTTTTGTATCTATTTTTAGTTGATTGGCTAATATTTTTTCTATTTTTAGTAAAGACGGGTCTCACTCTTGCTCAGGCTGGTCTCGATCTCCTGACCTCAAGCGATCCTCCCACCCCAGCTTCCCAGAGTGCTAGGATTACAGGAGTGAGCCACCGCACCTGGCCACCTGCATATACTTCTGAGAAATCAGCTATCCAAAAACAGGATTTTGGAATTTGGAAACATTATATTAATACTTTGGCTTTTGGGGGGGAGGGTTCTTTAACATGGCTACATTTTACCTCAGTTATTTAGAGTTAAATTTTCAGTGGTGCTTTCTTCTAACTTCAATCACATATATGTGCTTTCTATCTATTAATGCAATCCTTCCTATGGGGCACACAGTAGGCATACAAAATATAGGTTTGAGGACCATTAATACTTTCCCATGAACAGGTAACACCACAGTATTTGCCTATAATGTACCGTATAGGGAAAAAGTAGTGCACATATAGGGTTCAGTACTATCCATGGTTTCAGACATCCACTAGGGGTCTTATAACATATCTCCCTTGGGTAAGGGAGGGACTACTGATATGTAACTCCTTAACTTTTGATTTTTCATTTTAAAATAAGCAGGAAAGGGAAATCTTTTTCCTGGTATTCTGGTAGCAGTGGTGGTTGTATTGTTTTGGTGTCTCGGTATTGGGCTTGGAACTAGCAATCTTCATCCTTAAATCTTGAGACTTTTATATTCTGTTTATTTTTAAAAAAACTAACATTTTACCCAGAATTACACAGAAATCGGTGACAAGTGCCACCACATCTTCTTTCATTCAGCAATTCTTACTTGCTTAAACCTAAAGAAGGTTATTAGCAAAAATTTGTCAGAAAATACCTGTGCTAGCATATGTAATGGTAAATCAGAAACTAGGAGAGGGAGGTTATTTTTTCATTATTGATAGGTAAATTCCTTTCCTCTCAAGTTCCCATCTGACTGCTTAAGTAACTTGGATCCAAGGAAAGTAACCCCAAATCACTCGTTGGTACTCAAATTTCTTCATAGATATAGTGATGTCTTGCAACCATAGCCTGGCATCCTAGTCCAGGGAAGGTATTAAAATAAATTCTCAAAAGGAAGAAAGAATAAGAGACAAATGAAACTAAGTAGAAGAGTGCTCGATAGCTCCCCCTGCCCCAGCCAGTCACCCCCAAATTCTATTAATACTTCTTTGATTAAATTAAAATTCAGAAAGTATTGAGTGCTTATTTAACACTTGGTTTATCCTGGCAAGAGTAAAAGACATTCCATTTAGAAAAACAACTATTCAAAAGCTTCTGCTGACACCGCAGTTACTATTTGGAATAAAGACCACAGTAATCAAGTAGATGGAGGTGATTTTTCAGAGAATACAGAAGAAAATATTACATACTTGGGTGTAGTGGTGCTGTGCTAACAAATTGCTTTCATAATCTTGCTTTAGCAGAGACCACCCACCAGTCAAGGAAAATGGAAGTAGTCCAGCGTGATACTAAAAGTTGAAGCAAATATTAATAAATTCAATGCTGCATTCAATCAATAATATGGTATAGCTACTTTTGTCAAGTAATTCCTAATCCTCATAGATATCTTATATAATAGGATAAAAATTATCCCTATTCCTCAATTGAGGAAACAGAGGCTCAGAAATGTCAAATGACCCCAAGTCATACAAGTACCAAAATTCTAGAGCCAGGGTTCTGCAACTAGGCCTAAGCCCATGCTCTTTCCACTATACCATGTTTCCTCAATATACCCCTAGGAGATACATGGGGAAAGGTAAAATTACTTGGTCCTAGGTCCTTGATGAAGTGTGGACGCCTTAACTCCACACTCCCTCCCTACACCACCCATTTTCAGTCTAGTCTGCTCCCAAAGCCAGGTTAATCTTCCTAAAGCACAATTTTAATTTACTTCCTGCCCCCACTCTCAAAAAACAAAAGAAAACAAACAAAACTTTGCACTGAAAATGGAGAGAAGTAAATAAATTTGGGAGACATTTTGGAGGTAGAACTAAGTGAACTTATTGACAGATTAGATGTAAGAGTTGAAAGAGCAAGAAAAATTAAAAATGATTCCTAAGTTTTGGCTAGGAAATCATGTCATTTTCTAGGATGGAGACACCTGACGAAGACTAAGTTTGGGGCAGACAAAAGACACTGCTTTGATTTTTAGGAAAGACAAAAATTGTGTTATTTTGAACACAATAAGTTTGAGATGCCTTTTAGACATCCAATTCTAATAAACAACCAGCAATATAAAAATGTTAACATCTCACTCTTTACAAAACACTTACATTCTCCCAATGGTGTCCTCACTTTTTCTCTGGCCAATGTGGCAGATTGTATTTCCCAAAGAGGATCTTAGCAACTATTCCCATTCCCACATCCTCTTCTACAATGTGACTTTGCCATTCCACTCTCAAGAGGCAGAGTCTAATTCTCCTCTCCATGAATTTGCATGAGCTTCAGACTGCGCTGACCAATGGAGCACAGTGGGAGTCGGGCTAAGTGGCATAGATGATGCCACTATTACTTTGTTTGCTGGAGTCTTGAGCTGTCATGACTGGCTCCAACCCACGCTACTTGGAACAGCGACGTGGAGAAGCCGCCTACTTGTAGGCAGTCTGGTCAGCGTTCTAGTCTTCAGAGCTTCCCAGCACAGGTGCCAGACATGTGAGTGAAGGGGCCTCCAGATCATTCTGACCCGCAGCTGTCAAATCATCCCAGCCCTCAAACCTTTTCAGCTGGAATCCTAAACACAGTGGAGCAGAGACAAGCCATCCAGGTGTGCCCTGTTCTAACCCACAGAATCCATGAGCATAATAAAATGATAATTTTTGTAAGCTACTAAAATTTGGAACAGTTCATTAAGCAGCAATGGTATCCAGATCAGACATTCTAGCGGAACACGCAATCCCCAAACAAAATGTTTAAAGTAAACGTCATTCCACGGACTTGAATGAAGGGTGAATTACTGGATCGGTGGTAACTCTGGGACGGACAAGGAATCTGAAGCTCAGACGTAAATTTGGCACTTAATTCTTCTTGGTAAAATTAAGTTTGATAGTAAAGTGTATTTAAGTTTGATAAAAGCTAGAGTCAAAGGAAGCCACATTTTAAAACCCTGATGCACATTTCAAATATTATGATTTCATTTACATTCCATAAGCAGTTTTCATGCAGATATCTCTCTAAGTTCACATAAGTGGAGCTACAAATAGAATCGACCACTTATGGATAAAATTCCTATGAGTGCCAGACAGGGAATTGGAACACAAAGTTATTTTGTTTTTCAAAAACAATCCTCTATATTTTTTCTTTTCTTAAGACCCAATATTTTCTCTTCACCTTTCTTACAAGAACTGTGAAATAGAAGAATATGGTCTTGGTTATTAGACTATTCGTTTCAAAAAAATACTTTGATGTGAGAACTGTTTTAACACAATGTACTACCTTTGGAAAGTATATTATTTTCCTAGGACCTGCTGCCCAGTGAATGAATAAAGTCAATTTGTTTTGCCTCTACAACAGTCAGAAATACTTAGTGACTGATTGATCACTCCTTCATATGAGTGAGTAGAGCAAGTGTTAACAATAAACAATATTCTCCAAAATAGGAGTTTTTTTAGCCACTGCCTCCTGGCTCTGACAGTGCTGCTATTTAATAACATTTCACTCCTTAGTAAGCTAATATTTTATCACCATTGCAGATCTATAATCAATAGGAAACTTTTTGTCTTTTATGGACAAAATAAACTGAACTCAAGGCTCCTGGCTTTCCTTCTGTCTTCATTATTATGCCCTATGCATGGTACCAACATGGGTGCTCTATTCAGTGTTAAGATCCTGGAAGCGCCTCAAAAACAGTAACTATATTGCTTAATTTTCTTTTTTCATTTCTTTCCCTAAAAGTAAACACTTAGCATCTAAAGCCTTAAAATGTTCCAGCTGCCATATGGAAATTTTTATTTGGGGACTGACTTACTGGGGTTACTTTTTTAAATGATGTAGTATAATTAATAAGTTCAAAACAATATTTTGTTTTGTTTTGTTCTGTTTTAAGGGTTTGAATTTAAGGACTTATATTTCATGAGTGTATACCTAATAAGAAATAGGATAAGAAATGAACTTAAACCAGAGGTTGCCAAACTTCTTCTGTAAGGAGTCAGATAGGAAACCCTTTTGGCTTTGCCAGCCGTATATTCTTTGTGTCAGCTACTCAATTCTGCCACTGCAGTGAGAAAACAGCTGTAGGGCAATATGCAAATGAGGGGTGTAGCCAAATTTGGCCATAGAGGGCCACATTTTGTCAGCTCCTGGGTTAAGCTAAAGGCAGATTACATTAAGAAAAATATATTGAAACATAACCATGTGCATTTGTGAATATATATATATACCTCTCAGGATACCTAAAATATTTTAGTATATCTGTATGCCTATTGTTTTGTTTCATTGCAAGCTATCCCATGCCTCTCAGCCCAACCTTTTCCGTGTTGCCACGGACTGAGATAAGTCAATTATGGTATTACATCAATGATTGGAATGTGACAAAACTACTCGGGGACACCACAGCAGAAAGAAACAGACCGAAAGACAGTGTGTGGTAGGTATTTTGGAGTTGGAGGGAGCTGTAGAAAATACTAGTCCAGAATATTTAGCAAAGCAGTCTGTTACCTTGTGCAGTTACATCTAAAGTAAAACGTGGCTGATATAGAGCACACTCCTCAGGGGTACTAATGTCACACACAATGAAGTGGACACTCCCATTTCACTTAATAAAAGTGGAATGACAAAAATAAAGCTCCCACCCTAACCATTCTTATTGTAAAGTAAAAGTGAAGAAAAAGAGTAGATTAAAACGTTAAAAGGAAAAGAGTAGATTTAAAGACTTATAAAGTATTAATGGCCTGTCTACTCTTAGGGCCAAATGATGCATCCAATCTTACCAAGCTGGGAGAATTTTTTTTTCTCCTCCACTTGTTTCTAAAAAGTCATTTCCCTTCTCCCTATATGATTCTGATTTCTAGCTCCCTGCCCCCCAGTACCTGTCAAAGATTGAATTATTCCTGGCAATGAAACATAATACAATTTTAGGAACATTGTTTTAATGAAAAACAATGTTACCAAAACTAGCATTAATTCATAGAACAAAATCAAGAGCCACAGAGTAGGTGAAAAATAAGTGGAATTGAAATATCAAATAAATGTGTTTGATGGGTCCTTGAGTGTCTTCGTAAACTTACGTGATGGAAATTTGACCATATATAGTAGTCTTAAAGAATTATTTTTCTTTTTCAAGGTCTCTTCAAGTTTGAACACATCTAGATCCAAAATCAAGCAAAAAGGTCAAATGTCCTTTCATAGTGGTAATCTTTAGTTCTCTCTTGAGCTAGTCCATGGAATTCACTTTCCCCTGTGCTCTACATTCATTAGCGATTTACACCCCGCTCTCACGGACTATGACTCCATTTAAAAGATAAGGACAAGGAGTATTAAGAGATCAGGGCAAGGTCAGCCCAGACTGAACTCAGGTGTTTTGCTGCCTAGCCTTGAACTGAGACCACGAAAACCTTGGAATGGTCTGATTAAAAATTGTCCACTACTTGACAGTAGCGGGACCAAATGGGATGTACCTGCCCTAGCCTCATAGGAGGCCCAGCGTGTGAAGATTACACTGTGTAACAAGAGTATAACCGAAAGTGCACGAGCTTTGGAATCAGAGCACCCTGGATTTGAAGCTTGGCTCTACTGTTTATTCTCTTGGTAACTTCTCTTATTATGATGGTGGCAGAGGTGTGGATATTACTCAGTCACCATGCAAAGACACAATTTATAGTACCAAAACAATTGTAAAGGATTATTTAAAATATTTAAATTGTCATCCACCAAACATATTGAATGCTTCTTCTATAGTCTATCTTTAATTGGGTAAGCAAGAATATTATCTCTTCAAAGCGATGTTGACTGAATTAAGGCCACTGCTTGGCATGAAAATAAGCCCTGGAATGGTCTTCATTATTAAATTCATCTCCTATTTCCTATGGAATTGCAAACCTCACTGTAATCCTACACCCAATTAGTAGATTGGCTGGGAATAGGGTCAGAATTAAAAAGGAGAGAAACAGTTCCATTTCTACACCATTTTATTCCTCTCTTAAATTCTGAGAACAGATTAATCCATGAGAGTATACATTGTTCCCTCTCATGCTATCCTGTTGTCTTTCTTTCATCTCTTAAATATCTTAAGAAAATTAGCACACAATGTTGGACCTAGAGCATATAATTGTCTTTTATCATCTGTCAGGTTCTACATTGTTTTGCAGCATTCATTCATTCAACAATTTTCTGAGTTTATTATGTATTAAACACTATGCTTGGTAGTGGGGATAAACAACAATTACCAAGACATGATACAGTCCTTATCCTCATGCAGCTTACTGAAGCGTTCTTTGGAAGATGAATATGAAATCAATACACAAGGAGGCAATTCATTAATTACAAATAAGGTTAGACAGTCATTGTTAGAACAGAACAGAGGGTGACTCGCCCTATGCAAGTCTGGCGACCCATCCCCTCTGTACCCAACGGGATGGCAGCTGGAGACGACTTTCCCATCTCTGCGTTCTCTGCCACTGACATCATCCCCTCAGTAAAACACAACAATGGGATGTGGATGATGATGCTTGGGTGGGGCAAGAAATGTTCTTGCCGAGTCAGTTAATTAAATAATCATATTGCCACCTGACAACTTTTCTCACTCTGTAACACTGTACTTGCCTTCAGGGAAATCTCACAAATTGTTTATTAAATGTACAGTGAGAGGCTTATTTGCTCTGTGGAGAAGGGCTCAGGGTAATGTCTCTGTTGGAACCCTACAGCTCACTCATTTTTCATCTTCTTAAGGGAAAGAAAGTCAAGTTGGAGACACTGAAAGTCTCCCCTTCTTCTGGCCCTCGGTAGATACGTTCCCCCTCAGACATAGGGCTCTAATCCATACTGTGAAAACAATGTTTCCTCGCGATGTTGTTTATTCTGAAAATTTTTATATTTATCTGGAGGATAAATATTTATTATTGAAGGTACCCTACTTCTCCAAAATATAGATCTCCTTCAGAATTTATCAAATCTTCATTTTATCACCTAGTGCATAGATCAAAGCAGTGTGTGCCAGTAAAGAGAAATTAGTGCAAAGCCCTTTTTTTTTTTTTTTTTATTATCAGGGTTTGTTTTGTTTTGTTTTTTGGCTCTTCAAATGTGGTAAAAAACATATATATTTCTAGCCACAAACACTGAGTTGCTATTCTGTGGGGATATTTTTAGTCAAATCCTCTTCACGTATGCACTTTCTTTAGGCTAGAGATTTTTTTGTTTGCTTGTTTGCTTTTTTAAAATTCCCTCCTTTTTTCTAAACTCCTACCTTTTTCCTCATCGCTCATCTAGTCTATCTTCCATCTCCATAGTGTTTAATACATCATAAACTCTATAAATTATTGTTAGCTATTATTGAGACAGATTCCAAATTCCTCATATCATGGAATTGAGGGGGGCCTCTCACTGAACCCCTCAGTTTCATGATATTATCGCCCCTTTCCTTCTGAACACAGTCTTCCCTATTTCTAGTTCCCTTTCTGCATTATTTACGCTGGTTTCTGAATCTGTAAGATGAGTGCTCCTTTGTTGCCCATTAAATTGCTATAGAAATAAAATGGAGGCTGGGTGCAGTGGCTCACGCCTGTAATCCTAGGACTCTGGGAGGCTGAGGCAGGAGGATCACTTAAAGTCAGGAGTTGGAGACCAGCCTGAGCAAGAGCAAGACCCCCATCTCTAAAAAAAATAGCAAAATTAGCCAGGCGCAGTGGCACACACCTGTGGTCCCAGCTACTCGGGAGGCTGAGGCAGGAGGATCACTTGAGCCCAGAAGTTGGAGGTTGTAGGGTTGACACCACTGCACTCTAGGCAGGTGACAGAGCGAGACTCTGTCCCCCCACAAAAAAGAAAAGAAGTAAAATGGAGTTCCACATGAGAATAGCTCAATGTATAGTAGAAGAATTATAATTTTATTAAGCACCTCAAAACAGCATCAAACAAAATTTGACATTTATAATGGTTATCCCTGTGTTCTTGGGAATAGAAAAAGGCCTAGTGTTTACACTTATCCAGACATATGTATAAGATTAAACCATAGGGAGTGGGTTTAAATCCTTCCAAATGGAGATCATCAACAAGAAAGAGAGAATATTGGGTCGTGATTAACACTGTGGACTCTAAAATCAAACTACATGGGTTTAAATCCTGGCACATTCATTTACTAGCTGGGTGATCTTGGTTAACATTACCTAACTTCTCTGAGGCTCGGTTCTCACATTAGTAAACACTTCGTTGGGTTGGGGTGAAAAGTACATGAATTAAATAGATGCAAAGTCCTTAGAAAGCCTGGCATAGTAAGTATTCAATAAATGTTAGCTATTATTATGATAGATTCCAAATTTCAGAAATCCACATCTTTTTTTCTGAACCCTAATATTATAGAAAAATCAAAACAACAGCATTGGAAAACTGTACCCGGATTTTCATATAGGTTTATCAATCATCATTTAGCAATACAGAACTCTATAGAAAGTATCATATATTAAAATCTAATGAAAACAATAATAATAAAACCCTTTTGACCCAGTAATTTATAGGATTTTTTCCTAGGAAATATTTACCCAAGTCAACAAAGAGAAAGAGAGAGGGAGAGGGAGTCACACAAAGATGACTCTGCATCAATGCCTAACATTGTAAAATAAGAAAATGGAAAAAGACCTGAAAACTGGTTAAAACTATATAGTTCATCCTTTCAGCTATCCACAGTGCAATGTTAAAAGAAAACAGTACATTGCAGAAGAGTACTGTTCCCTAGAGGGAGGCCCAATCCCATTTTCATTATATAGATATAGATATATAGCTATGCACACATATACATATATAGACACATACAGTTTGCATCTATATTTTTCTTTCATAATTAAAGTCTTCATTTTTATTTTATTATTTTTAATAAATCACATATATTTTTTAATAAACCACTTATGAAGTACTATGAAATCTACCCAGGTATTTCATGGATAAAACAGTCAGAACTCTCTTCTCCAATTCACACCCCATTCCCCTTGGGTATTTGCAGTCTGAAAACCACATACAAGCTAATTCATCTCCTGCTGGCCCATCCACACCTTACCCATACTCTCCCTCTGACCCAGAACATGAACACCATGGGTGACAAAAAGAGATGGAGTTCTAGCACGACGTCTAGAAACAGGTCTGATGAGGAACCAAAATCTACATTGGTGCAACAAGTGCCTGCCAACACCAAATACCCTTCTCAAAGTCAGCCATTCCTTCTTCAGCACATTGCTACAAAGCTAAAGGGACTTGGGGACTTGATGTTGAAGGGGAAGTACTTTGCCATTCCAAGTAAGTGGCTGAGAGAAGGTCACCATGGAAACACACCATCACGTGAATTTTGAGGTATTTAAAACCTCAGTTTAGCGTCTGAAATCCGTAGCTGGCCTTTGAGAAACACCCCAGCTTTTTAAAAAGCTTTGGGTAAATGGGAGCAGGGGATCAGTGGTGTTGATTAGTCTGTTTATTTAGCTAATAAAACTAAACTGATTTTTTAGGCACAGTAGTTGATTTCTTTGCCAGTGTAAGCAGAAAATTGGATTCATTGTGTTTAGACATGCCCTTTCATTCAGGTCACAGTTGTACATCTGTACATCTTTTTATCATATTTAATATCTATGCAGATGCTGTGTGGCTACATGTTTATGTTACTCCTTGCTAAAAAAAAAAAAAAAAAGAGAGAGAGAGAGAGAGAGAGACACTGAGTTAAGGATGTATTTGCCTAACTCTCCGATTTTTTAATTGGGTCTGTTCCCATAAACTTAGGTTGTTGTTAATGGTTTCTGTCTCTTATAAAGACCATAGTAACCAGGGAAATAAACTTCTCATGAAATTCATTTTTCCTCGTTTGATAGTCTGAAAACTGGATTTAAATTCTGAAAATATGGCTTTAAATTAAAAACTTAGTTGGTTTTATTTCCGTCTTCTCACCATTGCCTTTCTTGTCAGAGACAATAGCAAGCAAGGAAGCTGGTCATTGTTTCATCACGGCTCCCTTCTCAAACCCCCTCTTGTAAAGATTCTTACGTGTGTAGCGTAATACCTGAAAGGAAGACATGTACGCATAGTCCAGAGATTAGAGGGTCTTTGCATAATCAAAAATTGGTTGGAAATCATGTACTGAGTTAATGTAAGTAGACCATTACATTTCATTTCAAATGTCCTAATTTCAGAGTTTTAAATTTGTATATTACATTCTATAATGTACGCAAAAGTAATAAATGCAAAGTCAATAAAATATTAGCTTATGCTAATGTATTGAGTTTTGGTATATAAAAGATCTAGATATACAAAATCAATCAAAAATTCAATTCAAAAATGTATATCTTAATGACAATTTTTATTCATAAAATGTAGAAAGGTATTTTCCAATTACCAATTTTATCTTGTTACAAATACATTAATACATAATGTATTACTATGTGTCACTTTTATCTGAATAAAAATGATAATATTATTCTGACACTGGATTTCTAAATAGCATGGCTTTATTATACCCACTACGAAATTGGGATTGTTATTAGTATCTAATAATTTATATCATTACTCCAACTTCCTTTTTCTTTAATAAGGACATACACTCAACTCTGCCTTAAGAATTCTTACAGTTATCAGTTGAACTTCTCAACTCAGGTTTTTAGACCTTCCATAATTGCAAGTTGGAGTAGTGTATTTACATCTACAGATTAAGGAATAAATAATTAAACAATTCATGAGCAATGCAGCCATAATTATGCTATTTAGACAAATGCTGGGTAGGAATAGTCTCCCTTCTCAAACATGAAGCATTTTCTTTATGACATGCCATTCTAAATCTCAATTTAGAATAACTAATAAAAATGATCATAAATCACTTTGCAAAAATAAAACTGCTAAGCGTGAGCTGAATAAGTACTATTAATTAAAGCTGTTAAGGGTTTAGAGCAGAAAGGAAATGTCGCCTCAGCATTGCTAAAATGAGGCCAAAAACTACTGCTGATGACATAAATGCAAGAAATCCAGAGGAGAATATTAGTGATGACAAAGATGGCTTCATAGAAGCCTCCAATTGTTTCAAGAGCTTTTATATCTCTTTTGATATGGTATTTCTGTATCAGCCACCTAAGAAATTGCAATGTGTGTGTGCTTATTTAGACATAAGTCCATTTCTCTCAAGGTATAATTTTACTGTCTTTATATCAATGGATTTGATCATAACAGAGTCAGTTGTGGGTAAAGTCTTATGATTTTTATTTGTAAAATGCATGGGCATAGAACAGCCAAAGTCTATAAGGACATACCAAAAAACATGCCATGTGTACATGAGGTATGCACGTAACTGCACACGGAGTAAAAATACATGATAGTAATGAAATTTTTGTTAAACTACAGATCAAAAAAACCTCATCAGACTGTGATGAGGTTTCAAGAGACCTTCATGAGGTTCACCAAAGCCTCTGGCCGACGCATGAGTAGTTCAGGCTGTCAGGAAGCCTAACTCACTTCCCACCACAGCAGCTTTGCTGGCAGCGCGCTGTGGAATTACATGTCACAGAGTCGGCCTTTTGAGACTGTGCATCATCATTCCCACGAGTCCAAAACTGGGCTTTTGTGGATAATAGCAAAGGAACATAATAAGGAAGAACAGTCTGAGCTTCTGTTTATGAAATTAGTGTGTGAAAAGCCAGCAGAGATCATGTGTGTTCTTGTAAATTCTGTACTGACTGCTCTGTAAAGAATCATGACGTGCAAAGTTTAGGCATACGTATGTCACCGAGAAATGCAAAGGAATTTTTCCAGTACCTGATTCCATATATATAAAGTTCAAAAATGAGCAAAACTACACATTATATTAGAGATAAACATATATGTAATTAAAGTACTAAAAATCAAAGGAAATAGTAACACAAAATTTAGAATAATGGTTATCTCTTGGGGAGAAGGGAACACAGTAGGGAAGAGACATACAGGAAACATCTGATAGATAAGTGGGTAATATTCTAGATCTTTAGCTAGAGCTGATAGGAATGTAAGCATATGTTATTTTCTTGAACTGTATATATGCGCATTATATGTACCCTTTTATACGTATTATAAAGTTTTTAAACTTTTCTAAAAGGTGTATTTCTTCAGCACAAAAATATACACAAGAACATACAGGATAGAGAAAAGAGAAAAGGCCTAAAAACTAGAGGGAAAAGAGTAAAAAAATAGGGAAGAACAGGTGGCATAAAAAAGAGTAAATAAGTTATGAAAGGTACAAATGGCATAGGCTATGTGGGGAGAGAAAATGAAGACTTCAGTCTAGATCACCTTGAATGATCAGGAGAGGTCAGCAGATCAGCTGGATGAGAAATTCACTGAACTAGGTCCTTCTGGCCAGTACTCTAGAGAAGCGGGATTAGTAAGCAAAAAAACTCACCCATTGGTATATGTCATTTGTTGTTAAAAGTGAGTAAGATGTCTGTCATTAGGAATGCATGTTTAAGGTAAACACTCCGTAAATGTTACCCATGTTTTGTAAGACTCAGCGTATTTTTGAGTCCTCAACATATTTTCAAGCAATCCCTATTTTTGCTTGAAAGACCCAATGTAAACATGATACAGAGATACCCTTCTTAGCCCACATAACCGAAAACTGAGTATAGCCCCTAACGAAACACTTGAGGCTGAGTTTACCTGCTCTTCCTGACTCTCAGGAAGCAGATGTGTATGCCTGTGTGTGTATGTGCATTGTACATGCTGCGTGTCTGTCTGTGTGTGCGTGCACGCTCTATGTGTTTGAGGGGCTAGAGAAGGAAGGAATTACAGAGATGACGTTTAAAAACAATACACCAGCAGCCAGGATGGCCCAATACTTATTTCAGAGAATACATTGGCAAGTGGAAGAGGTTAGTCGCAAACCGATAGCCACAGCAGACCTGGTCCACCAGGGCTGGCCCACAGAATATTTTGTGACGTTGAAAACATTCCATGTGGCGATTCAATACTTGAATTGTGGCTAGCATAACTAAAGAACTGAAATTTTAAGTCGATTTGAAATAGTTTAAATATAAATAGCTGTGTGTGGCTAGTGTCTACTCCATTAATCAGTGCAGACTATCCTCATCTCCCCACAATTAGGACTGAAATAAAATCATGCAAGAACAATTTAAGCCGTAGTCTGTCAAACAGCAAAATACTTTCTCTCCAACACACCTGATCATACTAGAACTCTTCTCCTACCATCATCCCCATACTCCTCCAGACTTACGAGACAGAAGAAAAACACAAGAAGGAAAATGAAGAGAGCTGATGGCAAGGGGAAGGGAGGCCAAAGGCAGACAGTGGTCCCAGAGCAATCTAAAGGACACAGCAAGCTGCCGAAGGAGAACTTCGGTCACAGGTGGCAAAGCACCCTCGCCTGTACTTCTCCCGTTGTCATCCCTGCACCTTGTTTGAAGAGCTTGTTAGTTAGATGCCATTGATGGAATAAGGCAAAATATTTCAGTTTTTAAAATCATCTCTTCTGCTTGTCATGCTGAATGGCAGGACCTTTATAGCATTTTGCAAATTGAATTTACCTTTCCATTTAGGTAACACACTTAACTGAGTTTTCATTTGCCTTGTGCTGGCTAAAAAAAAAGTCTCTTTGTATTTACTGGCTCAGTTCTCTGCCTGCACATGAGGGAATCGGGGTGTTTACATATCACTATTTCTGGCTAGACCTAAACCTTGGTTCCCAGAGGAAGGCGACTTGCACACCATCTCCATTTATGAGAAGGGCATCTGTTTCCCCAACCACATCTTACTGGGGAGAACGTTCGGTTCTCCCCAGAACCCAGTTGCTACCTCCCCTCTCCACCCTCAGCCAAACCCAAGTTTGGTTTCTCTGTTTCCAGCTACTCTGTTTCCCTGGGCAACATCACTGTGTACGGAAACTCACTGCTTGGACACTCTGAGGATTGTCAGGGCTCAACATTTATTTTCGTAACAATACGATTAACAGCATATTTTCTTTTTCAGCTATAAAATTCAAGGAGTATTGAAGCATAAAAATGGTTTTATGAACATATACTACAGATAAGTATTTATAAGCAGGTATATAATAGGAATTCACACTTATATTGATGAACTATTAACCAAAGCCAGATGGCTAATTGGATTTAAGGGTTCCATTTGATGAATGAAAAGATAATGCCATCATTGAAAGTAGGCCAGTAAAATTCTGGCCCCACCTGCATTTTCATAGTGATAGGAAGAGAAAAGCCATTAGTGAACATCAAATCTCATCCAAACCTATCAGCAGAATTCACAAAATTAGTTCCAAGTTAAGCCTCAGAAGGTAAAACAAGAACATTCCCCCTCCTATCCCCGTTCATATGGAGCACAGTGTCTGATTGGTGCTTAAGAAACATTTGGTAAACAAATAATAATGAGAAACAGATTAGAAAATTCCTCCATGCCTAAGAGTAAAGAATTTCAGACTCACACCTAAAAGAAGTTTTGAGGTCTCCTTTCTAGTTTGATCCAGTAGCTGAAGTGTTAAATTATGCTTTCACACCCAGTGCTTTTAACATACAAAATTTATAACTTCCTGCTCCTTGCTAAAGAGCTGTGACTTATTTCTATGACCTTTTTGAACAATGCCCCAAAATCTTATCAGAAAGGAACTCTATCATTTAGGGGAAAGAATTTTCTTACATTTTTTTTTCCTTTGTTGAATCTATCTTAAACTAATATAGTAAAGAGTGTCTCCATGCCATCTTCTAAAGAATTAATGATGAAAACCTTCAAGAAAGCGAATTATACCATTCTGATTAAAGTTACTGAGTTCATGATATACCTAGCTTCAATCACTTGGTTTAATGTCAGCTTCCAGGGTCCAAGGCTATTACTAGTAAGGACCTTAGGAAATTAATTCCTTTAGAGGGTTGGGAGACCCAGTTTTCTTTTAGACTGACCCAAGACTTGTTTCACAGGGTCTAAGAAGAGCCCTGAGAGAGGCCAATGGGAAAAACTTTAGGCCAAAGACAGATGTTGATTCAAGAGGAAGAAGAGTTTCCCAATCATCAGAGCTGTCTCCGAGATTATAAATATCAGATGTGCTATCTCTGGACCTCGGAAGTTCCCTGGCACTGTTCAGGTAGAGGGCAGAAGTAGAGAAGAAGGAGGAAACATCCGTCCGTGGTGGGGTTGATGGCTTTTAAAGTCCTCTCTAGTCCTAAGTTTCTGTGATTCCATGAGTCTCTTCCCAGCATTCTGAAATAAGCTTTTGAATCCGGTCACTTACTTGAACTACCGAGAACAAGGAGGGACATGGAAGACGGAAGTGAGTGTGTCGCTGGTCAGGCCCAGGGCTTTCTTGAGACCAGCTCAGTTCCCTCTAGAGTCACTGCTTGTGGGGAGAGCTGCGCTCCCTCAGGACAACCAGGCCAGACCAGTATATCACCAGGCATGTGCAGTTCAGCCAAAATAAACCCAGCCTTAGAGATTTGGGAAACAACTATTTTTCTGGCAAGAATCTAGGTGGATAGTGGCAATGCCTCCTCAGGTCCCCTCCTGAGAAAGACCCCCTCTGGAAAACTGTGAGATCCTACTTGATTTCATACCATCTCCTAAAACATGATGTCGTGTGTCAAGATACTATAACTTAACTTGATATGCTGACAAATGAACTCCTGGTGTGACTGTGTCACGTCCCCTTTGTTTCCTATTTCCTCTTTCTCCTACTCTCTTCCGGCACAGAGCACTGGCAGAAAAACCCAAGTCCTTGTTCATCCAGGGGAGACGTCTAAGCAGAGAGGAAGGAAAAGCATCACTGCGGTGTGTGGTTTGCTTTCCCACAGTTGACTTTGGAATCCATCCCTCTGCCTGCTTGTTACTCACTGACTGTCATCAGCCACCACTTCCAGGGGGAGCTGGGGAAAGGCAGGCAGAGGCGAGGAGGATGGAAAGATGACAGGAAGAGCAGAGAGAAGAAAGGAAGAGAAAAAGCAAAGAGAAGGAAGAGTAAAGAAATGAAAGAGGAGAAATGTGAAAGGAGAAGAAGATAAAGGTTTCTGGTTAACAACAAAATCCACACAATTCCCAATCCCCCACGTAATTTTCTTCCAAAAAGTAAAAAATTACGCCTTTGGAATGACTGGAGGGAGTTGCGCTCACTCTACTGTGTTTCCGACTACTACACAGCATTTCTGAGAACCACGGGAAGGTGCTGCCAAGAGACCGAGACTCAGGTTGGTGAGTTCCCTGCAACAGGGTGTCGTCTCTGCCATGTCGTGGCTGGATTTCTGGCATTGCTGACGGCACTGAGGCACTATATTCTCCTAAAACAGGAGCAGCAAAACAGTTCCACAAGGTCCCAGAAAGATTACCCCAGAAGACTCCCAGGCAGATCTCTTTTTCCTCTGAAGCTTCATTGCTTCCCACTCTTTTTTATGCATAGTGTTTAGTTTTAGTTTCAACAAGTTTGTTTTGGTTTTCGTAAAAGGAGCCGGTGACTCAGGAGGCATACTCACAAGGGGCAACCTCATTGAGAAGCTCTGTCCTAGAGCTACACAGCCAACCACAAAGCACCTTCCGGGTTTTTAGGAATTAGGTCAAATTATAAGGCAATGAGGACCTATAGGTTGTAAAAGAATTTTCTTACTCCTTTGTGATTAAGACTTGTCCCTATCACAGACACGCGCACACACACACACACACACACACACACGCACACACAGGTTTGTGATCGTGCATTATACAATGTTGTATCTCCTACTTCCATGCTTTGGATATAATAAATTATCACTAAATGCTATTTTATTTGCATTTAAGCCATTTGATTAAAAGATGGGAAAGGCGATATCAACCAGTATTGTCTTCTTCCTTATTTGTGCCTCTATTATTCTCTGAACACTGAACCCTCACTTGACAGCTTTGGTGATTTTTAATACATTTAACTCATTCTAGTTGAGTCCCCAATATGGTATATATATATAAAGGAATGCATTCATTCCTCTAATATTTATTCAGCATAAATATTGGCATTGTTCTAGGTGCTGGGATACTAAAGAACAAGGCAGGCAAGCTTTCTGCCTTCTTGAAATTTGTCCCTGGTGGGGAAAACAAAACACAAACAAGGTTTTTTTTTTTGAGACGGAGTCTCACTCTTTTGCCCTGGCTAGAGTGCTGTGGCATCAGCCCAGCTCACAGCAACCTCAAACTCCTGGGCTCAAGCAATCCTCCTGCCTCAGCCTCCCGAGTACCTGGGACTACAGGCATGTTCCACCATGCCCGGATAATTTTTTCTATATATTTTTAGTTGTCCAGATAATTTCTTTCTATTTTTTAGTAGAGATGGGGTCTCGCTTTTGCTCAGGCTGGTCTTGAACTCCTGACCTCGAGCGAGCCTCCCACCTCGGCCTCCCAGAGTGCTAGGATTACAGGCGTGAGCCACCGCACCCGGCCCCACAAACAAGTGTTTAAGCTTATTTATTTATGGCAAGGTGGTTAAGAATACATGTCTGAAGGGTTGAAGACATTTGAGCTGAGACCTAAGTGAAGTGAGGGAGTAAGCTGGGAGAAGGTGTGAGGGAGGGACAGTCCAAGAGAAGAAAAGAAAAAAAGCACAAGCTCTGAGATGAGAAAAATCTTGAAAGGTTTGAGGCAGAGTAGCTGGAGCAGCAGAAAATGAGCCTTAAAACATCTTAAGAGACTTGTAGCCATGATTTTAAATGTAAAAGAAAGTTAGTCCAGAGTTTTGAGCAAGGAGGTAACATCATCACTGAAACCAGTGTGATCCTACATTATAACCAGAAGGCTCATACCGAAGGTGGGGTGAGAGTGGAAGCTTAGATATTCCCACTGAAATGTGAACTCAAAAACAACTGGGAGAGATTTGTTAAAGGATATAAAATTACAGCTATTGATACATAGGAGGAATACATTCTAGTGTTCTACAGCACTTTGGGATGATTATAGTTAACAATAATATGTTACATAGTTTCAAATAGCTAGAAGGAGGATATTGAATGGTCTCAACGCCAAAAAAATTATAAATTTTTGAAGGCCGGGCACAGTGGCTCACATCTGTAATCCTAGCACTTTGGGAGGCCAAGGTGAGAGGATCACTTGAGGCCAGGAGTTCAAGACCAGTCTGAGTAAGAGCAAGACCCCCCTGTCTCTACAAAAAATAGAAAAATTAGCCAGGCATGGTGGTGCACACCTGTAGTCCCAGCTACTTGGGAGGCTGAGGCAAGAGGATCACTTAAGCCCAGGATTTTGAGGTTGCAGTGAGCTATGATGACACCACTGCACTCTAGCCCGGGAGACACAGTGAGACCCTGTCTCAAAAAAAAAAAAAGGAAAAAATAAAAAAAAACTTGAGATAATGGATATGCTAATTACCCTGATCTGATCACTATACATTATATGTATGGAAACATCCACTATGTAGCCCGTGAATATGTACAGTATTTATCAACTAATAATTTTTTTAAAACAACAGGCTGGGTGCAATGACTCACACCTATCATTCCTGCACTTTGGGAGGCTGAGGTGGGAGGATTGCTTGAGGCCAGGAGTTCGAAGCTGCAGTGAGCTATGATGACTACACCGCACTCCAGTCTGGGTGACACAGTGAGGCCCTGTCTCTAACAAATAAATAAATTAAATAAAAACTACAACCAAACTCAGAGAAGCATAGTAGAGTAGAATGTTGGTTACGGAGCCTGGAGTTGGGGGAATGGGGAGATGACAGTAAAGGGTACAAAGCCTCACTTAGACAGAAGGAATAAGTGGGTCTTTTTGAGATCTATTGCACAACGTGGTGAATATAGTTAATAATAGTGTATTGTACATTTAAAAATTGCGAAGGGGTAAATTTCAAATGCTCTCATCACTAAAAATGGTATTTGACGTGATGTATATGTTAACTAGCTTACTTTAATTATTCCACATTGTACTCATAAATCATACCATCAGTTTGTATTCCATAAATTGATACAATTATAAATTGTCAATTTACAATTTGAAAAAAACCGAGTGGAAGTCTAGGAGGCTGCAATAGCCCAAGTGAGAGATGACTGATGGTGTCTTGAATGATGGTAACAGCGGTGCAGATGATGAGAAGTGATCATATTTGACACAGATTTTGAAAGTAAACCAGTAGCTTTCCATGCTATGGGAAATTTAGAAAGAGAGGAGTCAAGAACGAGTCCCAGGTTTGGGGTCTGAGTAACTTAATGAAATGTATATGGTGCTATTTAATAAGAGGAAGCAGGCTGTGGGGGTGGTGCAGCTTTGGAAAGAACAAGCAAAATATTGTGTTTATGATTCCTACTATGAATCCAAGTGGGAATTCAAGGCAATTAAATAGATTAGTCTAGAGATCAAAAAAAGTCAAAGTTGCAGATATAAATTTGGAAGTCATTAGTAGAAATTCTATTTATTCACATTAGATGCTATGATGTTTTCAAAACAACCCATTTTAAAAGTTTCACTAGAGGCCAGGCACGGTGGCTCATGCCTGTAATCCTAGCACTCCGGGAGGCCAAGGTGGGAGGATGGTTTGAGCTCAGGAGTTCGAGACCAGGCTGAGCAAGAGGGAGACCCTGTCTCTACTAAAAATAGAAAGAAATTAGCTGGACAACTAAAAATATATATAAAAAATTATCTGGGCATGGTGGCGCATGCCTGTAGTCCCAGCTACTCAGGAGGCTGAGGCAGGAGGATTGCTAAAGCCCAGGAGTTTGAGGTTGTTGTGAGCTAGGCTGACACCACGGCACTCTAGCCCAGGTAACAGAGTGAGACTCTGTCTCAAAAAAAAAAAAAAAAAAAATTAAAAGTTTCACTAGAAAATCCAAGAAAAAGAAGAAACTGAAAACAGAAAATCAGGCACCTCGCCTATCCCCAAAAGAAGCAAGAGGGCTGAAGAGAGACTGGATAACGAGTACACACATACAGTTAGATGGAAGGAATAAATTCTAACATTCCACAGCAGAGTAGGGTGACTATACCTAACAACAATGTATTGTATATTTCGAAATAGCTAGAAGAGAGCATTTGAATGTTCCCACATGTAGAAATGACAAATGCTCAAGGTAATGGATCTCCTAAATACCGACTTGATCATGACACATTCTGTACCTGTAACAAAATATCACATGTATCCCATAAATATGTGCAAA